>NW_026719847.1:0-10771 GCF_029784015.1 Lycium ferocissimum
CGAGTATCTATGTTATCGTATCTTGGTTTATGTTAGAGACTTTGCAGACAGAGTCATGTATAGAACATGTCAGTCTTGTAAGCGGCTCTGTAGGCCGATGTGTTATCATGCAGTATGTTACAAATTTCATATGTTTACAGATTTTCCTCGATTTGGGAAAGACGAAAAGCATGTTTGTTTAAAAAGCTTACGTTATGCATCCATTTCATGATTTAAGAGTCTAGTAGGATTATGAGTATCACGAGGATCAGCGGGTTCACTCGGCCCTAAGTAAGGGTCGGGTGCCCATCATGCCCCATCAAGTAGGGGTGTGACAACTACTCTCGCCCAAGCACACTTAACTTTAGAGTTCTGATGGGATCCGGTGCGTTAGTGTTGGTATGATCGCATCCGTCATTCCTAGCGCTCTAAATTCTATTAAACCCTTTCCTCCTCCCTGCCTTTACGCCCACGCTTAACTACAAGCTTATCCTTTTCACATCTCGGCCCAGATGTTATTTTTACAAAAAATATATAATTAAAAGTGACAAAAGGAGGGACGCAACACGAGGACTTTCCAGGGGGTCACCTATCCTAATACTACTCTCGTACAAGTACGCATGACTTCAGAGTTCTGATGGGATCCGGTGCGTTAGTACTGGTATGATCATATCTGTCATTCCTGACGCTCTAAATTCTATTAAACCCTTTCCTCTCCCCCCCCCCCCTGCGCCCACACTTAACTACAAGTCTATCCTTTTCACATCTCGGCTCACCTATCTATAATTCCTTAGCTCATGAGTATAAACTAGAAATGACAATAAAGATGTTTCAAACCTGTCCTTTACTGTATTTGCAAAAATAAGCTTATGAAACACAAATGGCCTCAAAGTACCTTCAATTGAAGATGGTAATATAAATGTTACTATTGGAAGATGACCATTTTCTCCATTTTAGAGTGGGACGACTAAAATAGAAAAGTTAAACTGCTAACTGCAGACTTGCAGTATCTAAAAGTAAAACCGAAGAAGTACTTAAAAATGGATAAATGCGTCTGCCGGGAGTCGAACCCGGGTCTATTGTGTCACGACCCAGCCTCGTAGGCCGTGACTAGTGCCCGAGCTGGGCACTCGTACCCACCTATCGATTATAATCAGATTACGAAACATGATAAGAACTTGTACGTGCGAAGGGCACGACATCGCGCACACCTATATGCACATATATCATATATATATATACAGAATACATACACAACCGTACAGTGCTACCCACAACCCACACTTATGTCTACAGGCCTCTAACAGTAATAACAGACCAAATGACGGGACAGGGCCCCGCCGTACCCTGAATAAATATATACACATATAACAAAAAGGGTCTGTACCAAAATCTGGGCTCCGGACAAGGGAGCTCTCCAAAATAGCTGAGTAGGGATCCTAAGCTGGCGGCTCACCCAAACGAGTGTCTGTACCTGCGCGGCATGAAACGCAGCCCCCGAAGAAAAGGGGTCGGAGACGGAATATGTCCGAGTATGTAAAGCGAAACACAAGAATCGAATCATACGGAAATAAAGAGGACAGACAAGTAGTACAGTAACCGGATCTCATAAAGCTTACCTCGAACGTAAATCATGCTTTTCAAAATCATTAATGGACTGAGTAACATAAATAAAGAAATCATCCTGAACATATGTATACATAACATGCCCCGGCCTCTAATGAGGGACGCGGTAAGTAAAATCATCATATCTAAATACATGTAACGTGCCCCGGCCCTCTAGTGAGGGACGCGGTGAATGGAATCATCATATGCCATCCTGGCCACCTCCCCGTCATCACATCATCATCATATGTATATATATATATATAACGTGCCCCGGCCCTCTAGTGAGGGACGCGGTGAAAAATGCAGTGGAATTGCACGAATACATGCCCTGGCCCGGGACGCAGTGAAAGAAATGGCAACAGCTCGCACGAGCAGAGTAGTGAGAAACCATATGCACATAAATCATTTCAAAGACTCGATGAAATAAGTTAAGCGAACCATCATTTGAAAATCGGAACAATAGTTATCTCAAGTACCTTTCGGACACCTCTCGGAACTTACCAAACCGGACTTAGAAATCATAATTACATATCGAAGCCATATGCGTAGAAATCCTCATTTAAAATGCATAGAAATCACAATCCTAAACTTATTAAACAAGTAAAAATCCGTACTCGGAAGTTAAGGTGAAAATAGTACCAAGTTTTTCTTAAAGGTCATTAAGGATAAACATAGAAAAGCCGCGGGCCCCACGGACGGGTACCAACCCCATCCGAGCCCGACTACGAGAGTTGGGGGAATGTTATGTCTCATGAAGTTACCTATTAGGTTTCGGGCCGATCCGAGCTTATATGCAAAAGTTACGAGCGTTTGAAGTTCGGGACCTTTTAATAGCAAAATTCTTTATAAGACTCTTGAAATTCAATCATTTGAAAACATAAGAACCTTAGTCTTGGTTACATTAAGGAGTAAGTCTTTAAGAATGAATAAGGTACACATCTAAGCTCGGATCCTAAGAGTGGAATTACCCCGAGGCTCGGGTCATAGCCTAGTTAGTACTAAGACATGCCAAAAAAAAGAGAAAGTTACGCCTTACATACCTCGTCCGCTCTCAAGCCAAGTCAAGCCTCAAGTCTCGGGCGCTCCAAGATCTACATAACGCCAACATACCAAACATTAACCATAAGCATTTAGGCATTCCATTCCCAACGAACATTAAATTCTACAACAATTTCGGCAGCATTTCCCCTATAAATACAACACCCCGAGAATTCAACTCGGCCAAATTCAACAACAACCAAACCAACAACCAAGCTACAACATCAATAATCAATTCAAAATACATTCTAACATTAACAGCTCTTTCTACATAATCCAACAACATTCATTATTTCCATTCAACTACTTATATTCAAACTAACATCAACGTTTATCTATTCGGTTACTAATCCAAAACCATTCAAACAATAGTCAAGAATACTTTAAACAATTTACACAATATTTCCAACAATCCAACCAACACTCCAATCCACCCGAAAACCTCCCCAAACCCGAGAAAAACACCAACATACTTCCTTCCTCCAAAACTCATAAACTACATCAACAATCTATATGTTAACAATGTCACTACCATAAATACAAAAATTACATAAGGGTTACATTGCCTTCCAAATCAGCCCACAACCATCACACTTCATCTTAATTCATTAAACTTTCATTATTAACATAGAATTCACACGACAACAACAACCAAAACACTAAATAAAACTAATTCATTCATGGCATACAAGACACCCATTTTCGGCCACAACATCAATACACCCCTTCCATGATTTCCATCCATTTCCACACATTACAACAATCCAAAAACATGCTAAACACAATTAATTCACCCCTCCTACATCACTACACACACACATATTCGGCCCAACACCAACATCCATATTTTCGTGATTTTTGTTCATTTCTACTTACTACAACATCCACAAACCATTCATAACATATAAAAGAGAAGATTAAAGCATATGCCTTCTTCTCCCAACTTCTTTCACTCGGCTTAGCCTTGTTCTTGCAAGAATAAGAGCTTTGCTTGTTCTAACAACTATCTCACGTTAAAGAGCACCCTTCAATTGGTAGGAAAACTAGAAGAAATTTTTTTTTTTTTGGAATCAATTTTTTTGGACTTCACTCTTCCATGGTCATGGCCGAATGGAGCATTTTTTTGTCTCCAAGGTTCTTGAATTTTCTAAAGCGAAGGAGAAGGTGAATAAGATGACTACTTTGTCATATTTTAATTGCACATTTTAGCCAACCATGTGGCCATGGCCCACATAAGGTGGCCGGCCACATGGCCCTTATTTCTTATTTCTTTTCTTTTTTTTCCTTTGAATTTTCAACTTTCCAAAAATAGAATACTTACTAAAAATGGAATTTGACCCCAAATATTTCCTTAACATTTCCATGCCAATAAAATCATACACAACTTAAGCCTTTAATACATACAAAAGTCTCTGCTTCGTATCCCAGAATGGTCTTGTCTCCAACTTATCGTAATTCACCCATATTGTCCCGTTGTTCAAAATACGGGATATAACATATTGCTTGGAAGGCAATTATCCTAACCGTTGGACTACAGACACTTGTATGTTGGGTGAGTCGAAAGACAATACGGAGAGAAAAAAGCAGCACTAGCAATGGAAGATGATCAACTCTTAGCGCCTATTGCCTTTTTCGATGATAAGATGTTTCCCTAATATGCATGCAAGTCCAATCAGTATACTTTAAAAGATGATCCAAGCAGTTGTCGAATTTCTTATCATAAAATGCTCAAATAATCAAACAGGCACCAGTGATCTAGTGGTAGAATAGTACCCTACCACGGTACAGAGCCGGGTTCGATTCTCGGCTGGTGCATAAATTTTGGGTTTTGAACAAACTTTATCAAATACATATTTGAACTTTTCCACCAATTTTCTTCTCCTCAAATCTTAACCTAATTACCAAACAAACTCATAAACATGAAACTAAGATGAAATCTTACCTCAAAACTCAAGAACACTTCAATTCTATAGTTACTTCACCTTCAAAATACTCACTCAAACATCTTCAAGAAGAGGAGACAAGTGTAGACCTCACTTGGAACCCTTAACCACTTTAATCTTCACTTTGATCCTTGGTTTGGGCTTAGAAATATATTGAAATATGTTTGGAGAGTTTTCTAGGACTTTCTAGGACTTGGGGCTATGTTTAAAATGAAATAAAAATGACCAAAATTGTCATATACACTTGTAGGAATATATGTACATGTTGTGGAAGTTGGAGGAATGTTCTAGAGGGTTTGGGATATGTTTAGGGGGGTTTGGATATTGGATGAATGTTGTGGGAGGTTATAGCGAGGTGTGGAGATGAGAAATGGTGAAAAATTAAGTGATATAGGTGACTTAAGGGGGTATATATAGTAATCCACATTAGGTTGGGCTGATGGGCTGAAATTGGTGGGCTTTTTAAGTAGTGTCACGACCCAACTCGATGAGCCATGACTAGTGCCCGAGCTGGACACTCGTATACGAACCTGTTAGATATAGTCAGACTGAAACTAAGGACAGTATGGAAACTTGTAAAAGCAAACTATAGACTCATAACGCCATATATCATAATGAACCTGTCTCCTGAGGAGTCACAGCTAACCAAAACATAACATAATATGCAAGCCGACAAGGCTGCCACTATATACGGAAATACCCAAAACGAACCATATCGACATAGCTGACCAAAACATATATACAACCTATACATGTCTACAGACCTCTAAGAGTATCAAAGTGAAATATGACGGGACAGGGCCCCGCGGTACCCCTAGATATGCATAAGTCTACATCAAAAGATATGTACCAAAATAATCTAGGCTCCAGAACAATGGAGCTCTCAAACAAGCGAAGTCTAGGTGGAGGATCACCAAACCGAGTGTACGTACACGCGGCATGAAGCTTGACCCCCCCCCGAAGAAAGGGGGGTCGCACGAGATATGTGCGAGTATATAAAGCATGAAATACAATAAAGAAGATCATGACTGAATAAGAGATTACAGGAGGCAAGTATGATAAACAAAGATACCAATGCACCTGTGCCTTACAAAATGAGAATCATGCATATCTATATCATATACCATACCCGGCCCATTATGGGACTCGGTGAATGAAGTCGTATACATGTATACCATACCAGGCCCTCTAGTGAAGGTCTCGGTGTCATAATCATATATATATATATATATATATACCGTACCCGGCCCTCTAGTGAGGGACTCGGTGAACAATACAGTGAAACTGTGCATGAATACATACCCGGCTCGGGACTCGGTGAATGATATATTAACGGCATGCACGAGCAGAATATCATGAGCAACCATATGCAACTAAATCATCATCTGAGACTCAATAGAATAATGAGAATGAACTAACACTTGAGAATGTCACTATGGATTATATCAAAATAGGACTTCTGGAATCATAGACACGTTTCAGGACAAAATGAAATAGCTTCTAGAAATCAAGAACATTAGCCATTCTAGTATCTCTAAGAATAGGAGCTTCTTTGGAGTTTATACGTTCGTCGTCTGTTTGTCTCATATAGACCATGCCAAAAAGAAAGAAGAGATAGCTTTACATACCTTTGATGCTTAATCCGTGACTCGATATGTATACGTTGCCCGAAGTACCTCAACCTATATTAAGACGTTAAGAACTATGGTGTTACACCTCGAAAAAATTTTCGTTGATGCACAGTGAATAGACTAGTGAAGAGTATGAAGTATATGGTGTTTCAATGAGCAAAGAATGACATTTGATGACCTTAAGTAAAATTTCAAAGACATTCGACGTTAGACGAGAAAGTTGCCAAGAGAAGGCAAGGCATACGATAAGTATAGGAAAGGATTTACGAGTAACGAGTTAACGACGATTTAATAAGGCTTTGGAGAAGAGTTATAACGTCCCTTAGAATGCTAATGAGGTGATAAACAAGTGTCAAGAAGATTCCACAAGGATTGGAGATCAAACGAGTCGACGAGAACAAGGTCGGAATCACTAGGCATTATACGGCCAAACATACTGGCCGTATAAAATTCACGGACCGTATGTCCAGCCGTAGGTTCAGCCTAGAATGGCACACCTCCGGACCAAACATACGGTCCGGACATACGGCTTGATGAAAAATATACGGACCGTATATGGTCCGTATGTTCGAGTCGGGACAGTATTCGATGATTATTAATAAGGGACCAAGTCTTATTTCATTTCATTTCCACTTCACTCCACTTCTCTCTAGAATATTTACGTACACTTCCCCACAAGATTTCAAGAGAAATTAGTGTTCAACTTCATCAAACCAAGTGAATCAAGTATAAGAAACCCATTAAAGTTCATCCAAGACAAGAATCCAAGTGAAGGTAAAACTAGGGTTTTGCTCAGAGAGTGAGGTGTTTGCACCCAAAGGTTCATTCTACACCATCTAAGGTAAGTTTTATGACATTTCCATGTTGATTAAGGTATTTGAAAGTTGAAACACTTGGATTATATAAGGAAATAGGAAATGGGTTATGAATGTGGGAATAGTGTCACTTTTGAGTAAATGTTTGGATTGAGTTATGATTCTTGATACATTATGATTATAATCATGTTATAAATGATATTGAGAACATGGAATAGACCTTGTATACGAATGAACGAAATTGTGCGATATGACCATGAACATGGATAAATTGAAGTGAATTGAGAAGTAAGGATAATGTGGATGAATAAAGGCTATTGTGATGATATTGTGAATATTATTATCCATGTTTGGGAGTTGATATATGATATGGAGGAAGTCGTAAAAATAAAGGAGATGCTGTCCAATGTTCCCTAGCTTTAGTCATGAATGCTAAGCTATCAATTCTCTAATGTTAGTATAACTCTAATAAAGGTAGAACGTGAGCATTAAAGAAGCCCGTGCAAGTGATAGAATAGTGGAACGGAAAGGTATGTAAGGCTAACCCTTCTTTCATAAGGCATGGTTCCTTGGCCAAATATTTATCCTTCTATGAGCCTACGATATTCCCCAATGATCCTATCTCTAAAAGCTATTAAGCTTATGATTCTAGATATGATACGATTGTACTAAGTTCCCTATACGACAAGAAATCCTTTAAGGATAGAAAGTAATGAATGACGATAGTAAAAAGGCTAAAGATGCTTATGAGCTTATATGTATACGTGCCCATGTACGCTATTATGGGACCCGAGCTTATATGGCCGGGTAGAATATAGTAGATATGTATATATGTAATGCGCGCGCGCCATTTTGCGGTTGGTACATATAACCACGAGCCTTGGTAAGGCTGTGTATAACACTGAGCCTTGGTAGGGCCAGGTATGTGAAACACCGAACCTTCGTGGTCGGGTATGCTATATAAATACTATGTATATGACATCAATATGAGTACGAGTATGCTAAGTATATGTAAATGTTATGCAAGGGCTACGTATATGCAATGTATATGAGATGTAAATGATATAAGCATGATTATGAATGGAAATATGATTACGAATACGAAAGGTAAATGATGTACGGATACGAATGTACACGGATACGCAATAGAAATGGAATGTCCCTATGGAAAGAAAGTAAGTGCTATGACGATGATACTATTATCTCCCATCTTATGCTATTTCATATGTCATCTATTATGCTTTCATATTGATGTTGATCATGCTTTACATACTCAGTACATTCTTCGTACTGACGTCCTTTTGTTTGTGGACGCTGCGTCATGCCCGCAGGTGGCCAGGGAGACAGACTTGATCCATAGCCTCTTTATTCAGGGACTACATAGCGGAGCTCCATTTCATTCGGAGCTGCAGCTTTCGGTATAGATTCTTTTGTATACATATTTATGGGTATGGCGGGGTCATGTCCCGCCTATATGATATGACATACTCTTCTTAGAGGCTCGTAGGCATATGTATATGGTTAGATATGTTTGGCCTTGTCGGCCTATATCTTGGGATATTATCTTGATAGCCTCGTCGGCTTATGTACATTTATATGGGCATAGTTGTTAATGATGATATAGTAAATTATCGCCGAATGGGGTTAATATGAATGATGAATGAAAGCATGATTTAGCTATGTGGCTCACCTAGATGTGATGTGAAGGTATGTTACGAGGTGACCGGGTGGGGTAGCATCGGGTGCCCGTCGCGGCCTTTCGGTTGGGTCGTGACAAAAGTGGTATCAGAGCAGTTCAGTCCTAGGGTGTGTCTACGAGCCGTGTCTAGTAGAGCCTTGGTTATGGGTGTGTTGCGCGCCACACTTATAAACAAGAAGCTGCGGGCATTTTAGGAATGAATGACCTTCTTTCTTCATAAGAAATCGTGCGATAAAGCTATGATATAAGACCTTCTTGTTCCTTAACTGTGTGCTATGTATTTCAGAAATGCCTATAAAGAGAAAGGCTACAGCAGCCCAAAAGGGCAAGACGGTGGCAGAAAAGCGAGCTGAAAGAGCATCGCCACCGGTAGTAGAGGAAAGTGAGTCCTAGAGTGCGGCTCAATCTCAGTCCTCCCGTTCAGTGCCTATATTAGAGGAGCGTGAGGGAGCCTCAGCCCCAGCTCCAGCACCTCCGGTTCCTCCACCGGATGCTTCAAGCCAAGATGTAAAAGAGGCCATTCATTTGCTGACTCAATTAGTTGCTGCCCAGACTCAGCGACAAAGTACGGGGCAAGGCGATAGGGCTGTTAGTGCAAGGGCCCGTGACTTCATTAGTTTGAACCCTCCGAAATTCGTTGGATCAAAGCCGGATGAGGACCCTCAGAATTTCATTGATGGTATGTTGAGGATGCTTCGATTAATACATGCTTCAGACACCGAATCGGTGGAGTTAGCATCCTATAGATTGAGAGATGTCGCAGTTCATTGGTACACGGTTTGGATGGCTTAACGGGGAGCCAATGCACTTCCTCCGGTATGGCAATAATTTGTAAATGCATTTCTCCAACATTATTTTCCTTTAGAAGTTCAGCGAGCTAGAGCCGACAAGTTCTTGAATTTGAGGCAAGGGAGCATGAGTGCTCTAGAGTATAGTCTCCATTTCAATTCCTTGGCTAGGTATGCTTCGTCCATGGTAGCGGATATGGGTGACCGAGTGCACCGGTTTGTGAAAGGCCTAGGGCCACATTTGATGGATAGGTGCTTGACTACGTCCCTTCAGGACAATATGGACATTTCATGCATTTAAGCCCATGCTCAAAATTTAGAAGAAAGCCTACAACAACAAAGAAGTGAGCGTGAGCATGACAGAGGGCATAACAAGAGGGCCAGATCTTCGGGGCCAATGAGTGAGCATAGAGGCGGGAACAGGCAGCAGTCTTCCAGACATTCAGGCAATTCTATGACTAGTGCGCCTCCACAGTTTTCAGGCCAGAGATTTGATAGATCCACTCATCCCGGGCCGAGTCAGAGCTTTTTGGGATCTCAGTTCAGAGGTGATTCGGGTCAGGCGAGGCCACCTGTACCACGATGTTCCCAGTGTGGGAAGATTCATTGGGGTCAGTGCAGATTGGTGTCATGACCCAACCCCGTAGGCCATGACTAGTGTCCGAATTGGACACTCATACGCACCTGACACTCAGAATTAACATACTAATTCGCATAAATATAAATAATCACATATGATCTCAGATTAACGCATAAAAGCTAACATATGTCACCAAAAGCCGGCGAGGCTGTCGTAATGTACATATCATATCAGAATAAACATATGCAGCCGACAAGGCTACCATGGCGGGTAAGATCGCCCAAACATATATCACACACATACATAACTATACGAACACAACCATAACCCACATACATGTCTACAGACCTCTGAACAGAGTAACAGAATCATATGACGGGATAGGGCCCCGTCGTACCCCTGAATGAATATACACATATGCAACAGAAAAGTATATATACCAAAATATGGGCTCCGGATGAAGGAGCACTCCCAGAAAGCAGAATAGGTGTCCTAGGTGGGTGGATCACCAAGGCGAGCGTACGCTGTCGGCGGGCATGCACGCCCACGAAAAAAAAGGGGGTCAGTACGGAATATGTACTGAGTATACAAAGCAAGAAATATAGTAACAGAATCATAATCGAACAAAAGATACAGAAAATAAGTACAATATGCAAAATGTCAAATTATTTGGTTTAAAAACATAAATCA
>NW_026719848.1:0-10725 GCF_029784015.1 Lycium ferocissimum
ATCACACATACCATGCAATTCATATACTTGTCATCATTAACATTCATTTCATAGACATATCCCTGCTTATCACAATATTACCATAGTTTAGCATCCCTAGTTACATATACATACATACATTAAGCTTAAGAGTGTTATGTTTATGTCGGGGTGACACAAGGTCATAAACCCCAAGTCATGTTATGGAATAAGCATAAGCATCATATCTCACCTGAGGGATTTTGATAATTTAAGGTGAGTACATATAAGAAGGGAATGTGTCACACCCCGATCTCATCGGCGTGATGGCACCCGACCGTCGCAAAGCGAGCGAACCCGCCGACTTCTTACCACGTACCGAATTTTTTTTTTTGAAACTTTGAAGCAAACAAGATTATATATATAACAAGACTTTCGTTGTCTTTAAATCAATTAAAATATGTAGCTATACAAAACTCATATCATAATGCAACCTGACTCCCAAAACCCACTACTCCTGTCTCGCAAAGTCTCTAACTTCAAACAAGACTTCATGGCATAGCACGTCGACTCGACGACACCCCCGAACAAATGGAGTTTGTTGGAACTTCGGCCGGAACATCTTCTATCCCGGTTTTTCTATCCGTCCGTGTACCGCGTGGCATGAACGCAGCCCCCGAAGAAGAGGGGCCGCACGAGTAATGTACCGAGTATGCAAGACATGAACAAGAACAACATAGTAAGAGTTGTAGATATATCACGTGTAAAACGATAACTCCCGCAGTAGTAATAACTATATGGAAACATAGAAGATTACAGGACAAAGGAGTAACCCGTATACGTGTGTGCCACTTAGGGCGGAGGCCATGCATGCCTAGCTTTTTCTTTTTCTTCGAGCACGTGTTTTTATTCTAGTACATAGAAAACAGACTTTTTTCGAAAAACGGCACTTTTTACTCATAGCTAGAGGCATTTAATCTATCGGCTCTCCCACCCCTCCCCCAACAAAGGTCCCAAATATATCACATTATATATCTATATATCACATAACGTACGCGCGTACGGCTCTCCCATAAATCCCGCGTCCGGCATCGCCGCGTCCGGATGATAGTTTAAATAACCGGTGGACACGCTGTTCTCTCCCCATTCCCTATATGCATATACAATTATACATTCAACAATATTATGTATCATAAACATTTACCATATAAACAAGACGCATGGGAGCCCAAGGAAAGACATGTGTCTATCGGAGTGATGAAGGTCGGTGACCTCCGATTGTATTATGGAATAACCGGGGGATCGCTTTGTCTCACCTTGAAGGGACGAGTATCTTAAGGCGAGACCACCAACGAAGAATAGTACTCTAGAGAAAACATAGTATGGTATCATGGGCATCATAGACGTCAATTCATAGACCTTGAAAACAGAGAACATAGTGTCATAGCTAAGAACGGAGATAAGGATCAAGAACTAGTTTGTCACCTTTGTATTCACATTGAATCCTTTGCTTAGAAATTTTGGTCATACTCGATCGTAGGCATATTCTCTTTTCTACCTCATCGTTATCGTTGTTGCCATAGAAGTATTCTCATTGGAATTGTGTATAGTACTTGTCAATTGGTAACGTAATAGGGATCAAAGGTTTCTTTGGATTCAAAATGAAAGTAGTCAAATGGAACAATAAAGAAAATCCGGAAACAATGGGCCCACCTCGGGTCGAATGAGGCGGCGTACCAAACTTACATAAGTTACATGTCATGGCATTGCTTGTGAGGGTTTTAGGTTAGTCGAGTCCTATTTATGCGAGTTCTAGAGGTTTAGGAAGTTCTTCCAACCTTCTACACAATTTTTAATTCAATTTCACTGAATGAAAAAAGAGGAAACTTTAGGCATGATTCGGAGGGTAGAAGTGGTCCCCGAGATTCTTATCCAACATATAACGTCTAAGACATGCCATAGAAAGAAGGGTGAAGTCTTACATACCTCTTTTCGCTCCTTCGCTACTCCAAATCCACGTTGCAAATTCGCCGTAATCTACATTTTGGTCATGTTTACCAAACCTTGATTAGTGCATTTAGAATTGGATTCTTAAAACGACACTTGGCTACCGAAATTTTGGCAGCATTTCCTGTAAATATACCATGCCACCAAGTTTAACTTGGCCGATTTCAATCAACAACAATCCGGGAATTCAACCCGGCCAAACCATCCACACTAATGGTAATATTCATATCAACAATTTCAAGAATCAACCCAAAGCACATTTTAACAATTCAATCAACATACCACTTCCTTCAAGATCTTTTAACTCCCTTAAGAACAATAACAACTTGATAATTTACACCTTAACAACATCATACTAACAATATTGTATTTCTATTCATGCAAGAACATCATACTCCATTTGCATAATCTTCCAAAACAAGCCTCCAACTACTAAAACTTCACTAAGTTCATTAAGCTTTTATTTGCAACATAACATTCATAACACAACCACCCCACCATTTCTCCATAATTCATCAATATATATATATAGTCATATATTACCATTACTCACGGCTAGACTCCAATATACCAACTTTCATGAATTCTTATTCATTTATTCATCACATAGTCCATAACATAACAATCAAAATGCTACATAAACTTAACTCTTCACTCCTATACCATATAGCATACACACGGCTTCTCACACCAACATCTTCATTTCATGAATTCCATTCATTCCTTTACATTACAACATGCATAACCATTCATAATACCATCATCCAACAAGCTAAATAAATTAGTTTTTCACTTCCATGCCATACTACATACACTCGGCCATACACACCACACCACAATCTCATGAAATTTATTCCTTTCTACACATCACAACATGCATAAACACCTATAAAACATGCAAGAAAGATTGCACCTTACCTTGTTCCTCCACCTCTACCTTTCTCGGCCAAGACTTCTTTTTTTGCAAAACGAATAGTTTTCTTGTTCTAACAACCACCCACGTCGACGAGGACCTTCCGATTAGTATGAAAGCTTAAAGAAAATATTTTCAAAGATCCACTTTAGGGGGCTGGTTCAGCCAGCCCCTCTTTGGCCGTCCCTCTCCTTTTTCTTTCTTCTTCTCTCTCTTGAAATTTCTAGAGCACAAAATGAAGAATTTTTCTCATGTTTTCACCACTTATACATATATATATATATATAACTATAGGCACATGACTTGTCATGTGCATTGTTTGGCCGTTTTTCTTCTTCTTTTTCTTCTCAAATTTTCTAGATTTTTCCTTTCTTTTCCTCCAAGTTTCTTGAATTCTCTAAATAATAAAAGATGAATCACATGCTTACTTAGTCATCTTTTAATCACTTGTATTATGCACCCATGTGGGCCATAGCCCACCTTGAATTTTTCCTCAACAAGTCATGCATAAAAGTTTCCAATTCCATGTTTACCCTTAAATTTCCATAACAATAATATTCATAAGCGACTCGCGCATTCAACAAAACCGGAAACTAGCCTTGTCCTTAACGTTCCGCCATTAACTCGGACTATCCAAATATGCAAAAATGCGAGGTGTAACAGAATGCCAATGGATCGTGATCATCATTATTGATTTCATAAGAACATCATATCTTGGTCTCTAGAGTCGTTACCGCATTCATAACATATTTCTTGTCCCGTCTCGTCATTCATGAACTTAGACTTTCATCTCTAGAAACGTAGGAGATTCAGCGAAGGAAGAGGAAAATCATGCATACGATTCATGCCTTAGAGGAGGGGGTAATGCCTCACATACCTTTGTCGTTTAATTACTTTGCAACTTGCTCGCCCTCCTTAACGCTTGCGTCTTTACCTTCAAGAGGGTTCGTATCGTCATTAGCTAATCAATTACAAGAACGCACTTTTAAGGCTAAAGAAAATCTACGCTCGTTTCCTTTGTTTAAACTACTTTCCGCCATATTCCATATCAACTCCCAACATTCATAATAATCATCACAATATTGTTAACAACAATCGTCATTCATTCATCTTATTTGCATTTCATAATCTCACCTCAATTTCCCATAATCATGACTAAAAATCCATCGTCGTATTCTTTCGTATCCAATGCTCATTTCATGTTCTATAGGTCATTTATAACATATTTATATCACCAACATATTCATTTCCATGATTCAATCCACTACTAATCACTAATGACATTATTCATCCATTTAATGACCCATTTGTTGTACTCTTCTACAATCCATGAATCTTAACTCAATAATACTTCAAAATGGCATGTAAAGTTCATGAAACTTACCTCGGATGACAATACACCTTGTTGCACAAAAACCCTATTCCCTTCTTCTTGCAATTTCTTGACTTTGATAGCTTTAATGAGGTTCTTAAGCTGGATTCTCCTCAAATCTTGTTATTGATCTTTGATCTCCTTAGTTTTCTTGCGGATGAAGTGTTTGGAGTGTTCTAGAGCTTTCTTGTGTCATGGGAGAGATTGAAGGAAATGAAATGAGAATGAAAAAGGGTCCCTTATTTAATCACCAAAAGCTGATTTTTAATGAACAAGGTTGTCAGAAGCGGGTCGTAAACCACGCTTACGGACCGTATTTCGGTGTACGGTCCGTCCTCCATGCACGTATTTAAGCTTAAGAAAAAATGTAATCGTTTGGTCGAGGAATGAATGGCACATTTGGGCCCGGGTTCACGGGCCGTATACTAGTTTCGACCGTATATCGACCGTATTTAACCTTTTTTACACTTAACGAAACTTGAGATTTTTGACTCCGTTGAGGACGATCGCACTATACGGTCCGTAAATCACGACTAGGCTGTATTGTGCACTATACGACCACTGGCTGGAAATTTGCGCAACTTTATTATTTCCACAAAATTCATGATTGACCATTCCCGACTTAACAACACATCATATACTCAAGCTCTTCATCGTTCTACTCGTCACTCAAGTACGAAAAAATTTCGAGGTGTCACATGAACGCAGCGTCCACAAGAAGGGACGTCAGTACGAGCAATGTACTGAGTATGTAAGGCATGAGTAAAACATTTTAGAGGATACAAAGCATGAGTAGTAACAAGACGAAAACATAGGGCATTTCATGAGATAAAGAGTAACCTGCACATCTGAGTGCCCTTTTAGGCGGAACCATGCCTGTTTAGTGCTGCGGAACGTGCAGTCCGATCCATATATATGTAATAAAAGAGTAACCGGTACATCCGAGTGCCTTTAGGCGGAACCACGCATGCTTAGCCGCGGAACGTGCAGCCCGATTCATATATATACATATATTATATTGCTGCGGAACGTGCAGCCCGATCCATATAATATATTGCGCGGAACGTGCGTGCCCCCGATCCATAACCACATATCCGCGTCCAGCATCCGCGCGTCCGGACGGTATCATATCATGTTATACCAACCGATCGGTGGTTACGCGTATATAACGCTCTCGCCCTTTTCCATATTCCCCATATTCATATACATATATCATATTCATATATCATATTCATATATCATATGAGTAGCATGCATGAGAGACCAAATAAAGTCATGTATCTATCGGAGTGGCATAAGGTCGGTAGCCTCCGATCGTATTATGGATTAATCGTGGTCGCTTCGTCTCACTTTGGAGGAACGATTATTATAAGGTGAGCTCGTCAATGAAGAATAACTTCACGGGGAAATAGCTCAACCTTCTCACATCGTTATTGAAAATCCGGCAATAGTTATATCAAACTCTTTCGGACGGCACTCGGAAGCATATCAAATATCATAAGTATATCAAAGTATCGTAGGGACCATAGTCGTATATCAAATCATTCCGAGCCCACCTACAAATAATCAAACCATCATATGTTACAAAACTTTCTACGAACAAATCGAAGCGATCCGAGCCTTTCGGTGAAAGTTACGGACTTTCGTAGTTTCGGGATCGTTTAGAAACAAACTCTTTTGAAAGCAAAATCTTTATGCAACTTTTGAAACTTGATTATACAAATGACATAAGGACTAGGATTTGACCACATTAAGAATACAAATATCAAGAAGCCAATGAGAATCATAGACATGCTCGGATCACTGGAATGGAGTTACCTCGAATTCGTGTCATAACTTATTCTCAACTAAGACATGCCAAAGAAAGAAGGGGTGAGCCTTAACATACCTTAGCCGCTTCCTAAGCTAATTCGAGCTTATGTCTCGGCTTCTCACGATCTACAATAATGTCATTAGATATCAACCATTAGCCATAACACTTGAGAATCCAATTCCAAATTAACACTTTGTCTACAAAAATTTCGCATTTCCCCTATAACTTCAACGTCCCGAGAATTCAACTAGGCCAAATCAACAACAACCAAACCAACAATCATAATAACAATCTCAATAATCAATTCACAAAATGTTCAAGACATTCCAACCCAAATCTTACTTTGCGAAACTTTCAAATACCATAAGAACCATCACAATACATTTCTCTCTTCCGAATTCATAAGCTATATTAACAATTCCATATATTAGCAACATCATCTTCATTAATACAAGAAGCCACATTAAAGTCACAATAAGTTCCAAATCAGCCCACACGATTAAAATCTTAACTTGGACCATTAAAACTTCATTTTACATCATAGAATTCACAACGACGACAACCAAAATACTACATAAAATTTACCCATCATGTTCTACCAAAAAGGCCCCTACACGGCCAAGTCTTCAACATGCATAATTCCATGAAGTCCATTCATTTCTACACATTCTACCACACACACAACCATCTATAATACACAATCCAAACATGCAAAATAAATTAATCCTTCACTCCATATATCCTCACATACACACGGCCACAATTCACCACACCATAACTTCATGAGTTTCATTCATTTCCACACTCCACAACATCCACAAATCATGCATAACATATGAAAAACAAGTTTGAACCTTACCTTTTTCCCTTCAACTTGTCTCCTCGGCTAGGACTACCATTTGCGAGAACGAACGATTTTCTTATTTCAACAACTACTCCACGTCGACGAGGACCTTTCAATTAGTGGGAAAGCGTGAAGAAATTATTTTTCCATGATCAAATTATGGGGGCGTTTTCGGCCAGCCCCATTTCATGGCGATTGTCTCTCTCTTTTCTTCATGTTTCTTGAGTTTTCTAGAGTTAGGAAATGATAAGTTGAGCCTTGTAGTTTCATCACATATATATATATAAATATAGGAGCACATGGCCGGTCATGTGCTCCTTTCTTTTCTTTTTTTTTCTCCAATTTTCTTCACTTTTCTAGAAATTTCTTAATTTGCAAAAGATGAATAAGTCTTGCATGGTAAGGAATTATACATACACATACACATGCCTTCTCCAATACAAGATACACACATGTGCCATTCCATGTCATAAAAATATTGGCCAACATGTGGGTGGGGCCCACGGCCACCTAGGCCTTTTTGGCCATTTCATGAAAATCCTTTTTCCAACTTTTAGCCTCCAATTTCTCCTTATCCCGAATTTACCCCAAATGCTCCATTCCAATAAAAAGGATGAATACGCACTTATACATTAAAAAAAAATTATAACCTTGTCCTTAACTTCCCGCCATTAACTCGGAATATTCAAACGTACAAAATGCGAGGTATAACACCATCCCCACATCATCACATCATCATATACATATATATAGCGTACCCGACCCTCTAGTGAGGGACTCGGTGAACAATGCGGTGGAATGTGCACGAATACGTACCCGACCCGGGACTCGGTGAAAGATACATTGAGGATGGCACGAGCAGAGTAGTGACAAATCATATGCACATAAATCTTTCTCAGAGACTCAATGAGGTAATCTAAACGAATCGTCATTTGAAAATCGGGACAATAGTTATATCAAAATCTTTCGGACGTCTCGGAAACATAACAAACATCATAAACATACTAGAGAGCCATAGGAATCATAGTCATACGTCAAGCCAATTCAAGTTCGCCTCAGAAAGTTACGGACATTATACCTTTTAGGACTTCCTACAACCATAACGAAGCGATCCGAGCCTTTCTGTGAAAGTTACGGACGTTCGTAGTTTCGGAATCATTTAGGAACAAAACTCTTTTGAAAACAAAACCTTTATGCAACTTTTGAAATTTAAGTATACAAATGACATAAGGACCATGATTTGACCACATTAAGAATACAAATATCAAGAAATCAATAAGAATCATAACATGCTCGTATCACCAGAATAGAGTTACCTCGAGATTCGTGTCATAACTTACTTTCAACTAAGACATGCCAAAGAAAGAAAGGTTGAGCTTTACATACCTTAGCCGCTTCCTAAGCCAATCCGAACTTACGTCTTGACTTCTCACGATCTACAATCATGTCATTAAGTATCCACCATTAGCCATAACACTTAAGAATCCAATTCCAAATTAACACTTTGTCTACAAAAATTTCAAGAACATTTCCCCTATAACTTCAACATCCCGAGAATTCAACTCGGCCAAATCAACAACAACCAAACCAACAACCATACTAACAATATCCATAAGTGATCCAAAACGCATTCTAACATTAATAATTCCTTTCTACACAATTCGGCAACATTTCATTTATATTCAAATAAATTACATACGATCAATTCAATACCAATGCTCATATATCCGATTACTAATCCGCAACCATTCACGCATGATTTAAGAACATTCCAAGCAATCCATACAATATTCAAAACAATCCGGCCAACATGTAATGCCACCCGAAACTTACCATATTCCACAAGAGCAATGGCAACACATTTCATTCTTCCTAATTCATGAACTACACCAACAATCCGCATGCTAACGATCATCATTCTCATGAACAAAAGAATCTATATTAAAATCATATTGATCTCCAAAAGCTGACCCACAACAATTTCACCTTCAACATGAGCCATTAAACTCTCATTATCATCATAAAGCCCACAACAACAATAACCTAAGATACTTCATAAGATTAGTTCATTATGTTCTACCAAAAACAGCCCCTACACGGCCAAGTTTCAATCTACATAATTCCATGAATTTCATTCATTTCTACATGCCAAAACATACACAAACCATCCGTAACAACATCAACCAAACACTAAATAAAATTTATTCATCATGCCTTCACCAAACAACATGCACACGGCTACACTTCAACACACCATACTTTCATGAAGTTCATCCATTTCTACACACTACAACATATATAATTCATCCACAAAACATGTAAAAGAAGATTAAACCTCACCTTTTCCATTGACCTCCACTCATGCTTAGGATGCAATTTTGTAAGAACGAATGGTTTACTTTCGTCTCCACAACCACTCCACGTTATAGAGGACTTCCAATTAGTAGAGGAACTAGGAGAAAATAATTTTTTGATCAATGTTTCAAGGGGGTCAATTTTTGCTATGCTTGGCCGAATGCCCCTTTTTTGTTGTCTCCAAGTTCTCTTGATTTTTCTAGAGTTGTAAAATGATGAGTTGTGCCTTGTAATTCATCCCATATATATATATATATATATATATATACATATATATATATATATATATATATATATATATATAAGTGCATGCACATGGCGGTCATGCGCAAGCTCCTCCTCTTTTTTTTTTTTTTTTTTTCTTCAATTTTCTAGAATTATCTTGGATGATGCATGAAAATTATGCCTTGCTTTTCATGACTTGCTCATATATACATATAGGTCCCCTACAAGGTAAGATGAACACATGGCCCCCTTGATGGGTTGAAACAATTGGCTAGCCATGTGTGGGCCCTACATGACCCCACGGCCACATGGCCATTCATGGCTATTTCATGAAATAATTTTTCCAACTCTTAGCCCCAAATTTTCCTTATTCCAACTTTACCCTTAATACTCCATACCAATACAAAGATGAACATGCAACTTATGCATTCTAAAAAATATAACCTTGTCCTTAACTTCCCGCCATTAACTCGGAATATCCAAATGTACGAAATGCGAGATATAACATCTTCAACTTTGCTCCAAGGTTCTTGATTTTTTTTCTAAGTATAAAATGATAAGAAGATGACTTATTAGTCATCTTTTGTGCTAATATATGAGTTGCGCGGGTGGTCCTTGGCCCACACATGGGTTGGACCATTAAATTTGGCCACAATATGTGTGGGCACCACTCCAAGCCACACGGCCAAATGGCCAAATTTTCATGATTTGCCAACTTTCAAATATTTCATTTTTAGCCCCAAATTTTCCTAAATGTTCCATGCCAACAAATTCACGAACAACTTATGTCTCAAAACAAAATCGAAGGTCAAAAGTCTCGACTTCGTATCCCGGAATGGTCTTGTCCCTAACTTATCATAGTTAATCCGGATTGTCCCGTTGTACCAAATACGGGATATAACATCCTCCCCCCCTTTAGAACATTCGTCCTCGAATGTTAAACTAACCCTACGAGTCTTACAAACAATTCAGGGGAGTCCTTTTATAGCTATCACACACAATTCATTCATTAATCAACATAGTCAAGTAAAGAATTTGGATTACCTGTAGGTACCGGAAATAAATAAGGATACTTCTTCTTCATCTCCTCCTCAGCCTCCCAGGTCATTTCCTCCCGGTTATTGTTCCGCCATAACACTTTAACGGAACCCACATCTTTGTTGCACGACCTTAACACGACGATCGATATGGCCGTGGTGCTTTCTTCTAGGATAGCTCCTCTGTGACATGGATATCAT
>NW_026719849.1:0-11340 GCF_029784015.1 Lycium ferocissimum
GGTAATGAAAACTATAGGCAAACCTAAGTATATAAACCTACACCCTCCTAATTTGAATTCAACCAAAGAACCAAAGCAATTTGAAATCAAGGCAAAGGAATTCAATTGAATCCACAAATGAACTACCTTTCATGAATTTCAATGGAAATAAAGGTTCAAGACCAAACAATGGAATCCACCATCATATTACTAAACTAACACTATGTTATAGCCCGTATATTGTACGTTTGAAAATTTCGAGGTCGTCGTGGAAAGTTAAGGATGGGACCATTTTCAAAAATTATTTTAATGGACGAGTTGTTATAGGTATTATTTATGACTATTATTAGTATGAAAATATTGTGAGAAACTAAGGGTGAAAAGAAAAGTTCGCAAAATGGTTTATGAAAATAATGTGAAAGGCTAGGGGCAAAATGGTAATTTCACAAGATGTTCAAGAAAGTTCTTGAAGGGCCAAAGTGTTCAAGAAAATTCATTAAGGGGCCAATTGGCCGTGCAAGTGTGTGTGTGTGGGGCTATGTGGGACCCACTCTTTTTATGGTCATGTGATGGAAAAATGAGGGCCAAAGTGTACATGGCAAGATGAATAAGTCATCTTTTATATTTGAGAAATTTGAAGAAAAAAGAAGAAAATTCTAGAAAGGGAAGAAGGGGGACATGTGACCATACTTGAGGGACTTAAGCATAAATATATATAAGTGGTGGAAGAATTATATATATATATATATATATGAGTTCATCTTTTAATGCAAGACATTAGAAAGAAAGAAAAAAAAAAAAAAAGAGGGATATAGTGGGATTAAATATGGCTCCAAAAATGGGAGCCATGGAAGATGATCAAAGTAAATTATTTTCTTCCACTTTTCCTACCTAATGGAAGGTCCTCAACAACATGGAGTGGTTGTTGGAACAAGCAAAGCATTTGTTGCGCAAGTTTGGAGCCTAGTCAAGTAAGAAGAAGTTAAGTAAAAAGGTATGTATTCAATCTTCTTTCATATGTTTTGGATGGTTGTGAGTATTGTAGTATGTAGAAAGGGGTGAAAATCATGAAAATATGGAAGTTGTGGGTGTGGCCAAAATGCATGGTGTTGGCCGTGTGTGTGTTGTTGTATGAAAGAATGATGAATTAATTTTATGTAGTAAGTTGGTTGTTGTTGTAATGTATGGGAAAAGATGGAAAATTCATGAAATATGTTGTTGTTGTGATGTGGCCGAATGGGGTGTGGTTTGACAAGCCATGATAATTTAATTCTATTTGATATTTTAGTTGTTGTTATCATGGATTCTATGATGAAAAATGCAAGTTTGATGGTTTGGAATGAAGTTGTAATCGTTATCGGAATGTTGAAGAAGTTAATGTGACATTAGCTTAAATTCTTACATTGCATGAATGATGTTGATAATGAGTGGTTGTTGATATGATTTATGAATCTAGAACAAGAAAAATGTGTGATTACATCTTTGTTGAAGATTTCGGGTACCATTGAATCATTGTGAATATTGTAAGCATTGTTGGAATAATTGTTGGCATTGTTTCTAATAATGTTGGCGAGTTCCATTCTCGGGTTTGTTGATGTTGGTTTGGGCCGAGCCATATTCTCGGGACGGTGTATTTACGGGGAGATCGCCGAAATTTCGTAGACAAATCTTTGATTCAAGATTTGGATTCTTAAGGATTTTAATTAACGTTTGGTAAATGTGACCAAATTGTAGATTTTGGAAGATTTGGGCTGGAATTTGGAGTAGCATAAGGGTCGGAAAAGGTATGTAAGGCTTACCCTTTCTTTCTTTGGCATGTCCTAGTTGTGATAGGTTTGATTACGAGTCTCGGGGATGGTCCTACTCTTGAAAATCCGAGAAATCGAATCAGCTCTTTTTCATTCAATACGATTGAATTAAATATTCTATGCTTTATGAGAAAGTGATTTAACATCTAAAATTTTCATAAATGGATCCGAACTACCCTAAAACTATCATCGGTGGCTCCATAGGGCCTAATGTTCGTAAATTTACGTATGCCACCTCGACTCGACCCGAGGTGGGCCCGCAATCCCCGAGACCTATGTGTATGGCTCTATTTATCTTATTTCGTACGATAACTAAGGAAGGACCTTTGGCTATTGTCCGAGTTTGTTATAAGTATCACGGTAACTCGGATATGAGTGTTACGCTTGATTATTCGATAAGCGCTCCGATACCGGTAATTTGTCATAAGTATCCCCACTTTTGGTATAAGAATCCACGATATGGACATTCGATTCTAGTACTTTGATATGAACATTTCGATATATGTGCTCGATACAAGTAATCTCGTTAAAAGCGATTATGACATAAGTATTATGATATAAGCACCGGAGATAAGTGTTCGTCTTCGAGTAATCCGCTACAAATATTTTGAAAAAATGTCCAGATCATTCCATCGAGTCCGGGTTTATGTGCATTTAGTTTCTCACTACTCTGCTCGTGCATATATTATGACTTCGTTCGCGTCGGTACCCGGGCCGGTTACGTGATCGTGCGCATTATGACATATTCGGCGGTATGATGTGTTACGATTTCGAGACCTCGCTATAGAAATTTGGTTACCGTTTTTGGTGTTATGATGTGATATGGCATACGATATATCCCTGATGATTTGATGTGTGTGATATTATGATGTGTTCGGAGATGTACGGAGATTTGAAAACTTCTGGAGTATGATGTGTTGTGGCACCAGCGTCAGGGGGTGACCACGTTCCTGAGCCTTATGCATGACTTTTATTTGCATTCTGCACATTTGCATTCCGCACAGGTTTGATCTGTCACTTCTGTATTTGTTTCTATTACTCTGCATATCGTACATATGTTCGTATATCCGGATCCGGTTATGATTTCGTCTGCTATACTTGTATATTTGATTCGATCATGATTCGTTTCTTCGTATTTCGCCTTTCATACTCGTACATATTCGTGCGACCCCACTTTTCTTCGGGGGTGCGTTTTCGTGCCACGCGGTACACCGGATGATCGAGAAGACTTTGCTAGGAGGGTTTCGGCGAGGTTGGCGAGCTCCACTTCCACCCGAGTGTCGCCGAGTCGCAGCATACCCGAGTTGTGATTTCGATTTGTGTTAGAGACTTTGCGAACGAGTCGTGGGTCCGAGATACGTATGTGTCTTTTTTGTTGTTGCTATGGTGGCACGAATGGCCTATATGTTTGTACATGTATGTATGTTCGGGCGATGTACATTCCGCGCCTATGGATTTGATCTGTTATGTTTGTTATGTTTGATACGCATGGCCGCCTAAGATGATGTCTGTTATCAGTTCCTTTGAAAGTCTTTCTGTACGCTTCATGTGATTTAATCTGGAAATTTGAAAGGAATATGTATGCAATTGGAGTCTGAGGGTTCGCTCGGCTCCGTATGTGGGGCCGGGTGCCCATCACACCCTGATCAAGATTAGGGTGTGACACACTAGATTCTACCTAACAATCTGTCACTCAAAATATGAGTATCTCTCAAATATTCATCATCAAAGTCTAAGTAATGAAATGAAAGACAAGTTATATATACAAGCTAAGCAAAGAAGACTAATAGGCAATTACAATGCTACCCTTAATGAAGTAAGGGCCTTGTTTGACTAATCTTCTTAGTGTAGTCTTCAATACAAGAATTAGCCTTCAAGGGCCAAACACGCCCTCCTTGTATAGATGGCCCTCTAATCAACCTTGCATGCATGGACTTCTTGCAAGCATAACCTTCTTTGCACAAATAGCCAACTCTCGACCTTGTCCAAGTTTGCACATGTAGCCAATTTGCAGAAATGTCCCTATTTGCACGTTTGGCCACTTTGCGCATTTGGTCCTCTTTCTAGTGGCTTCTTCCAAGCCCTGCATGAAGCCACCTCCCACACATCATAGGCCTCATTGTGGGGCTTGTATGGGCCTCCAAAGGCCTTCAACGCCATCCTTATCATCGATGCCGCTTGTAGAGCTTGAAGTTCCGTATCTTGGCCTTGGATGTAAGTCTTGAAATAAGGTGTGCCAAATAGGATCATATCATCCTCCTCTTCTTCAAAAGGATTCGTCCTTGAATCCAGACCTAGCAAAACCCAAGGGAAGACATACGAAAACATACTCCTCAAGGATTGAGGGTTAGCACACAAAGTAATAACCACACATACATGCCAAGGATGGACAAATTTGTGGTACAACCACACATCAATAGAAATCATGACTAACAAGTGCACACATGAGGTATCAAGAAGTTGATTCCTCTAAGGTTCATGACATAAGGGTAACGTAATAAAACAAATGGATGCAAAATACGAAGCATGTAATACTACATTGGTTCTATTTAACATGAAGCACCATGGGAACTCATTTTCCAAACAAGGAGTTCCTAAATCCAACAAGGTAACACCCGGGTCAAATGGGAAGTATAGCCACCTATTAGGTCAATAAAATAACCAACTACCCCACAAGTACCTTCAACATAACATAAGATGCTTTGACACAAATAAGTGCGTCATCATATGCAAACAAGTAATAAAGAAAGGTATCACTTAAGATAACTTCCTTATCCATGTCATTCTCCAATGTAGCCTCACTATTAGGTTCAAGAATAAGATCATTCAATAGGCTATTATGAAGTTGAATATGAACGGAAGAATTTGCAATTTCCAGACAAGAATCTCCTTCCTTTGTAACACTTTCCTTCCCCACAAATGGATCATAATTCCTCAAAGAAAGATCTCCGTCATGGGAAAGAGTGTCATCATTCCATAGTGGGTTACATATCACATTATAGTCTCCCAAGGAAACCAACTGCTTAACATTACCAAACTTCCCACTAGGTACATGACTATTCACATGATCAATTACATTAATATCATCACTAAATTGAGGGTCATTAAGCACATCACAAGGTTCCTCAAATAGTGGATTTTCATAGCAAACAAATTGATCAACACAAGTATCCACACTAGTTGGACGCAAATCGATCTTCCAAGAAGAATCAACTCGGTCATCGCTAGGATCAACTAGTGGATGAGCTATCATTTCACATGACAATGTACTAACATGCAAATCATAGGAATCAACACTAGGTGGACACAACTTGAACTCAAAAGAAGAGTCAAGATAGTCATCAATAGGATCAACTAGTGTTGGATCACCCATATCAAACACATTGTCAATTGTCACAATAGCACTAAGCTCATCACAAGGCAAAGACTCATTAAGCTCAAATAAGGACAAGCTATCATTTACACTCACTTTAACAACATGATCAATCCCATCATTTGTGGTGTTAAGATTAGCTATTTTACCAAGTTCGCATTCATCTCCTTTGCCTTGGGTTTCAACTTTGGAGCTCGTTTGCTCCTTTGGGAAGCTCTCAACCACCTCAAGAACCTTCAAAGGTTGAGGGTCATCATTAGGTTTGCTTTCGAGAATACCTGCACTATCATTAAGACCACTAGAGAAGAAGGAAAAGTCATAAGGGTTAGATAAAGGTTGGGGACAACGCCCTCACCTCACTCCTCACAACCTCTCCTTTTTCCACTCTAGAGTTGTCACTTTTCACTCCCTTACTCCTTTCAATCTTTTCTCTCTCAATTTCATGGGAGTTAGGGCAAGTGTCAAGTACATCTTTGGAAGGGTTAAGAGAACCCT
This sequence comes from Lycium ferocissimum, assembly GCF_029784015.1. NCBI lineage: Eukaryota > Viridiplantae > Streptophyta > Magnoliopsida > Solanales > Solanaceae > Lycium > Lycium ferocissimum. The sequence continues at coordinate 5,656 of NW_026719849.1, forward strand.
CCGCTTCACTCTCCTCTTTTGCTTCACAAGGCTTAGACTTCTCCATCTTCATTCATTGCGTAAGCGTTCCACCCGTTCATCCATAACATCTATCTTAGCTTCTAATTTGGATTCCATCGCCGCCATTCCTTAGAGAATCAATTCTATTCCCTCCATGTTAGGGAAATCTTGCATATTTTTAACCGACATTTAAACCTGCAAAACTAGCACACAACGTTAGTAATAAAAGCCTCACTTCACTCATATTCAACTCTCAAACCTTACCTCTCACCCTAAGCTTCTTCCAAGGTTGGTCAAGAACCCTTTTAATCCAAATCAATTCACAAGATTGCTAACCTTTGTGGAGGAATAGATTCTTGTTAATCGAAAGATAGACGACTCGATAAAGCAAAAGGACTTGAGCCAAGAAGATTCGACGAGGTTTAAAACGAGAAAAGCTTGAAAGAATTGGCACGAAAGAATTAAGGACTCAAGAACTAGTTAACAACTAATAAGATCGATTACTAGTCGTTAAATAGTTGTAAGAATCAAAGAAAGGAAGTTAAGAAGGAATCAAACCGTTTTTGAACACTTAGAACAACTCTCTGATGGTCGTGTGGTGGTTGTGCGTCGCACACCCAGCGCACAAATAACCCTTCTCTGAATCTAACACTTAGAATTTTTTTTGGAGTTTTCAGAGTCGTGCGATGGTCATGCCTCGCATAAGGATCGCACAAAATACCCCTCTCTGAATCTTTGCAACACACACTGATTTTTCTGAGATTCTGGCAAAATTTTTTTTTTTTGGTCATGCGATGGCTGCGCAATGCACAGCCAGAGCACAAGCCTCACCGTGCGATGGTTGCGTGAAGCACAACCAAAGCACAGCCTCCTGTGAGGTTTTTCTTGAATTTTAGGCTAGATTTTCTAAATTTGGCTGATGTATTGGGCCAACTCAATCTAGGATCTTTCCTTTTTGCGGTGGAAAAACAACTTTTGACAACTTTGGGAAAATACTTTGGATCAAACTCCCTTTTTGGTCTTCTTCTTCACTATGAAGATATGAAGATGCTCAAGAACATGAAGAACATCCAAAATCCAATCCACCTCCAAATAAACTTATTTTCCACCAATTTTCAGATCTAGATTCCCCTTCACCTAGAGAACAAAGCCCAATAAGAATTAACCTTCAATTTAGCCTCAATCACTCAAACCCATTTGGAGTTTTTCAAAAAAGCTTGAAGGTCTTCAATGGCGATTTTTCAAAACACCTCCAAACACTCCCAAATTCAAGATCTAGATGGATTTGACCACAAGGAACTTGATTCTCACTTCAAATCCACCAAACAACAACAAATTTTTTGTTTTTTTTTTTGAATTTCTACTTTTTTTATGTTTCAACCAAGGATTGAAGAATTGATGGAACAACTCCTTAACCTTGCTCTGATACCAAATGATAAGAATCGATTTGGGGATGAAACCAAATCAACTCAAAATGCAAAAATTAAGGATAGAAAGAAAGGGAATAAGAATTAGAGGATAGATACATGACCCAATTGGTAATGAAAACTATATGCAAACCTAAGTATAGAAACCTAGACCCTCCTAATTTGAATTCAACGAAAGAACCAAAGCAATTTGAAATCTAGGCAAAGGAATTCAATTGAATCCACAAATGAACTACCTTTCATGAATTTCAATGGAAATAAAGGTTCAAGACCAAACAATGGAATCCACCATCATATTACTAAACTAACACTAGATTCTACCTAACAATCTATCACTCAAAATATGAGTATCTCTCAAATATTCATCATCAAAGTCTAAGTAATGAAATGAAAGACAAGTTATATATACAAGCTAAGTAAAGAAGACTAATAGGCAATTACAATGCTACCCTTAATGAAGTAAGGGCCTTGTTTGGCTAGTCTTCTTAGTGTAGTCTTCAATAAAAGAATTAGCCTTCAAGGGCCAAACACGCCCTCCTTGTATAGATGGCCCTCTAATCAACCTTGCATGCATGGACTTCTTGCAAGCATAACCTTATTTGCACAAATAGCCAACTCTCGACCTTGTCTAAGTTTGCACATGTAGCCAATTTGCATAAATGTCCCTATTTGCACGTTTGGCCACTTTGCGCATTTGATCCTCTTTCTAGTAGCTTTTTCTTCAAGCCTCGCCCAAGCCACCTCCCACACATCATAGGCCTCATTGTGAGGCTTGTATGGGCCTCCAAATGCCTTTAACGCCATCCTTATCATCCATGCTGCTTGTAGAGCTTGAAGTTTCATATCTTGGACTTGGATGTAAGTCTTGAAATAAGGTGTGCCAAGTAGGATCATATCATTTAGATATGGGTTTTGGTATTGATTTTGGTATTGGTTTGGGAATTGGTTGTGGTATTGGTTTTGGTTAAGGAAGGGATCTTGTATTTGGACTTGGGGTGGAGCTTGGGGTGCTTGTGGTAGGATTATTTGAAGGATAGCCTCATTCGGGTTGTTTTCGTAAACTTGGGGGTAGGTTTGTCGATTGGTGTTTTGGAATGTGGAGTTTTGGGGTGGAAGGTTGGTTGTTTGGGGTGGTGGAGCTCTTTAGGTTGTGGTGGTTGTGGTGTTGGGATTGCACAAGGCATGTGCTTGTCCCGGGGTAATGGTTGGTGTGGTATCTTGTGTTTTACCCCCATCACCTTTATTCCTAGAACGGGGAGTGCCCATTCTACTCGAACCCTCCATTTGAACATTCTCAATACTCACCATCCGTTCATCCATACCATGCAATTTCCCATCCATAACATTTATCTTAGCTTCTAACTTGGATTACATCGCCGCTATTCTTTGGAGAATTACTTCCATTTCCTCCATGTTAGGGAATTCTTGTGTGTTTTGAACCGACATTTAAACCTGCAAAACTAGCACACAACGTTAGTAATAAAAGCCTCACGTCACTCGTATTGAACTCTCAACCTTACCACACGTCGTGCTCTTTCGAAGTTGTTGATGAATCGCTCGTCAAATCAAATTCACACGTTGCTTGTCCTTTATGGTAGAATGGATTCTTGTTTTGATGAATAACGGACGACTCAAAAACAAAACGAATAAGAGCCAAAGAAGTTTCAACAAAATAAATGAAAAAACTTAAGAAGAATTGGCACGAAATGAATTCGGACTCAAGAATTAATTAGCAACTAATAAGGTCGATTCCTAGTTGTTAATTAGTTATAAGAATCAAAGAAAAAAGATTAGGAAAGATTCAAACCATTTAGGACACTTAGAAAAATTTCTGATTTTTTTTTATCAGGTTTTGGTCTCGCGTCGCGGGCCTAAAGCGGAAAAATCGGTCTCTGAAGTTGGACTGCACGCTCGTTGAAGGCGCATCGCGGGTGTAACACGAGATGGTCCACGCGCGTTGCTCACGCGACGCACGGATCCCTGAGATATTTTTCTATAACTTTGTGCGTAGTATTCTAATTTTTTTGATGCTATGGGACCCGTCCAAACTTAGTATTTTCCCTTTTTGGACCTCTTTAACACCTTTTGAAACTTTGACCAAAAATTTGAAGATCAAACACCTTTCTTGGGTCACCTTCTTCCTTTGAAGATATGAACAACCTCAAGAACACAAGAACAATTCAAAATTTCATCTACCTTCAATTCAACACCGAATTCGCTTAAATTTTGGATCTAGGCTCTTTTTGATATGGAGAACAAAGCCCACTAGAATTTAGCCTTCAATTTCAACCAAATCAAAAGAACTACTTTTCAAGTTCTTGAGTTCTTCAAAGCTTCAAAGTTCAACAATGGTGATTCACTTCAAACTTCTGCAAATCACTTGTAACTTCGGATTTAGAGGTTGTTGATTGATGCAATCCAAATTACCATGGTGATGACTCAAGTGTTCAAGCCGAGGAGACCCAAATTGAAGCCCGAGAGGATGTGGATTGAAGCCCAAGATGCGCTACGGAAAGAACAAGTCTAGCAGCCCAAATTAGGACTTCTAGGAGCTCTAGTGTGAACATGAGGGGATGGTCTAATGTGAACGAAGGAAGCTTCCCTTTTTGTGTTTTCTAGGCTTATTAAAGGCTATTTTGACTTTCATAATGTGTAGTAGCTTTCTAGGCTTCTAGGAGTATGCATTTCGTAGTCTTCTGCACCTGAAGACTACACTTCCATTTATTTCTTTTGACTAGTATATTTTAAGAACCTTATTTAAAGGTGCTTGTAATTCATTTGAAAGGAACCTATCTTGAAATATATGAATATTGAACTTTTCTCTCTAGCAAGATGAGCGAAGGAAAAGCCTCGTCGAGCAAGAAAGAGAGGAGTGACCGCAAGCTAGCAAGAACAAAAGAATGAGCGAGAGCAGATGGGCTTAAGAGAGAAAGAAAAGGGTGGATACTTTTCGGGTAGAAGGTGAGCGAACTCCGTTCGTGATCCCAGCCATGGAATCACTTAACACTCGTACAAGAAGAGTGAAGTTCTAGATAAAGATAAGATAATAAGCATGAAGCTTACTTTTCAAATCGACGTCGCGGCTTGTTATGATTTGGTGGACTCCAAATTGTACAACCTTGTTTTGATCATTCAATTTGCAAGAGATTGTTATTCTCTTGAGGATTGTTGCATAAGATAGGTGCCTTTGATCCTTTTGAAAGGTAACTATGACTAGTTCTTCTAGTTATTGTCCAATCATTTATCAATTGTGTCTTCTTTCTAGCTTGTCTTTATTTCCTTGCATCATTTGGTATCAGAGCCTAGTATAGATTTGTTCCAACAAATCTAGTCTTGGGTTTGTTATTCACAAAAAAAAAATGGAAAAAAAAATCCAAAATTCGTTTGAATTCCTTGTTTTGTTGTTGATTCTAGTGTTAGATTTGAGTTCCTGATGCAACCCAAATTACCATGGTGACGACTCAAGTGTTCAAGCCGAGGAGATCCAAATTGAAGCTCGAGAGGATGTGAATTGAAGCCCAAGATCGCATGGAAAAGAACAAGTCTAGCATTCAAATTAGGACTTCGGCTAAAGTGTACATGAGGGGGAGCTGGTCTAATGTGAACGAAGGAAGCTTCCTTTTTGTGTTTTCTAGGCTTATTAAAGGCTATTTTGACTTTCATAATGTATAGTGGCTTTCTAGGATTCTAGGAGTATGCATTTTGTAGTCTTATGCACCTAGAAGACTACACTTTCATTTATTTCTTTTGACTAGTATATTTTAAGAACCTTATTTAAAAGGTGCACTGTAAATCATTTGAGGGGAACCTATCTTTGAATATTGAATATTATTGAAACCCTTTAGTCTTGAATGACTAGTGTTAATTTGGTGGAGTACAAATTGAACAACCCGTTTGATCTAACGGTTTGCAAGAGATGGCTATTCTGCGAGGATTGTTCGAATAGGATAGGTGCCTTTTGATCCTTTTGGGAGGTAACTAGGACTAGTTCTTCTAGTTATTGTCTAATTGTTATTCAAATTGTGTCTTCTTTCTATCTTTGTTATTTTTGGCATCATTTGGTATCGGAGCCTAGTATAGATTTGTTCAACAAATCTAGTCTTGGGTTGGTATTCACAAAAAAAAAAAAAAAAAATCTGGAAAAAAAAATATCCAAAATTCGTTTGAATTCCTTGTTTTGTTGTTGATTCTAGTGTTAGATTCAAGTTCCTTAGAGTTCTTAGGTTCTAAATACGAAGTTTTGAATTAATTAAAGTTA
>NW_026719850.1:0-10941 GCF_029784015.1 Lycium ferocissimum
CACGGCTTTTGCAACAAAACTACGGAATTTCTATTCTCCCCTTTCATATTCATAAAAATTTCCCATTAGAATAGCAAAATTCATACCTTTACTTGAATTTCCGACTTGCCACAAACGTGCACCTTGCTCCAAACTAATTGTATCACGCGGAAGGGCGTCTTGAGTAGTCTACAAATATGAGAAGAACAAGATTTTTGGATTAGAATCAAGGCTTGGAATTTTTTTTTTTTTTTTGGGCAGTGGGGTTCGGCCGAGAGCCTCAAATGGCTGTTCTTCAATTTTTTTTTTTTTTTTTTGCTATGATTTTTCTTGAACATTCCATGGCCAAGCATGTATATTTATCTTGTTTAAATGGCCACATGCAAGGCACATGACCGGCTTAAAAAGGGGACTTGGGCCAAGGCCTCCTTGGCTGCCACCCCTATCATTTTGGGCCCAATTTTTTCTTCAATTTTCTTGACAATTCGTTGAAATTCTCGTTTTGTAATTTCAAATAAATTTCAAAATTCCAAATTCGCCCTCGGCCTTTCCCGATGTCTTTACATAACACTTTCATAAACGACATGGACATATTTACTAAAACCAATTTATTTCCTTAGAACATACAAGTCTTAAGTATTTCCATAATTTTCCACCATGCGAAAACACGGGACATAACACAAGAACACTGAAGAAATTAGTGGGAGTCCAAGGAAGAAATGAAGTCCAAATATTCCTATTTATTTCAAACCGAAGATGTTGTCCAAGATGAAGCATTGCAAGAAAAGGCAAAAGCTAGACATAACTTATAAAGTAAATGATGGCTTAAAATGTTCAATTTTGTATACGACGACCACGTAAGATCTAATATGTCTTTGTATGATATTTTTATGGCCCTGTGAGGCACATAGGTTGGGTTTTAACTGTTTACAGGTTTGGGTAGTGCCCAATTATATAGGAAACTTAGTCAAAATTTTTGTAGAATTCGCGGTAGGTTGACCCTCCCCGTGCACCATCACATTATAGAACAAATGTTTCTGGGGAAGAGGAGGATTTTATAGCTCACACTTTTACGCTGATTTAGTTGTGAGTAGACCAATATAAACCCTATAGGGTGGGGCCATCCTAAAAGATCAATGAATTACCAGAACAAGCATTAGAGAGGTGTTGTAGAGGTTAGAGGTTCAACAAATCAAAGTAGATAGGTTTCATCGAAGTTCGGTGGGTCAAGGCCATGGTTTGCGCTACAGAACCCATTCTGCCCCGCAAAATGGGGCACATATTGAATACGACAATACCCCCCAAAATTTTTATTTTGATCTGCGATAGGATCTGTGGCCGCAGAAGGTGATCTTCGTTGATGACCCGGCTGCAGAATTGAGGTGGTGGAATTTTCAAGTATCCTATTTAAGCGGTGGCCCTAATTTTGTTAGGTCATTCTCAACCAAATTGATCCCCTACCTCCGCAAAAGGTTCTCTAAAGGTCCTCTCATGGTCCTAGGGTAATTCCAAAGGTAAATCACATAAAACAAGTGTCGGGAATCCCGTGGTGCTAGTAAAACACAACTGCATCGTGTTGTAGTTGCGTTGGATTTTCCTTCGAGTTGAAGTAGCTTGAGATAAAGCTTTTCCTTGCTGGGTTAGGGTAAGAATCCTTATCTTATTCTTGTCTATGGGTTATTTGAGGTTCTAGATATGTTGGATTGTTGAACTTATGCAAGTTGTCGGCTAGAGGTTGTAAGTAGTTATCAGATATTGTTGGGTGGCGTTGTTAAGTTATGTTGTTGGGATTGTCTTGATATAATGTGTGAATTTATGTTTGTTTTATGTTGATGATACTATTATGAACTTGAAAGGAGCAAAAGAAATACGGGAGATGTTGTTCGAGTCATTATAAAATGAGCTTGTCGTTCGATAGTACGTGATATACTAGTGTTTCCTTAGCTTAAAGAGAGTATTATCATTATTATAGGTTAAGGTACTAGACTGGCTTCTTGAGTGGTGTTGTCAGACGAATCGATAAGGTATGTTAAGGCCTTCCCTCTCCTTCTTTTGGCATGGTCCAGTTAGATGAATGTAAGCCAATGTCCCTCCAATAAGGCTCCACTCTTATACGCTAAAAATTGCTCATGCTCCACTCTTATAAGCTGAAATTGCTCATGTGTTTCCTTTCACTAGGATGTTTCATGAATATAATTATGTTCTGTTCCTTGGATCTATTTTGACATAAATAATGAAGAGTTAGTCTACATAGATTGATATACATGATGAAGAGTTAGTCTACATAACGTTATGGATATATATATATATATATATATATATATATATATATATATCTATTCACCCCGAGTCAGTAATGTCAGATGTGCACCTATTATGCATATATACGTATATGGTATATTACCCCGAGCTATAATCGGGCAGGCAAGCACCTATTGTGCATATACACATATGTATTATAACCACTGATCAGATGGGTATGATATGATGATGATTTTGCCAATAGAGGCTGGTACGATATATATATATTAGCCCTCAGCGGCATTTGGATGTTTCAGGTTGACTATTTCTATTCCTAATCACATTGATATTCTTATTTATGTTCTTATCTGCCTTACATACTCGATACATTTATTCATACTGACATCCCCTTGTTGGGGGTGCTGTGTTTCATGCCCGCAAGTCCAGGTAGACAGACGGAAAAACCTTCCTAGTAGCTAGCCTTAGTTCCGTGGAGTTTCGTGGTTGGCTGACGCACTCCATTCTTATTGGAGTTTCCCCTTTTGAGTTGGTATGCTATGAGATCAATGTATATACACATTTTGGGTATGGCGGGGCCCTATCCCATTCTTATGACACTCTTAGATGCTTGTAGACATATGTCCTGTGTATAGTAATGTTATGTGGACCTTAAGGCCTATAATTTGTCATACAATTCCCATGGTGGCCTCGTCGGCCATTTACGTGTATATAAATATATATATATATATATATATATATATATATATATATATATATATATATATATATATATATATATATATATGTATGTATGTATGTATGTATGTATGTATGTATGTATGTATGCATATGTTCGAGTTGTCGTTCGTTCATGAGCCCATTTTACTTTTCTGTAGCATGTGATGGGCTTGTCAGGCGTACCATTGCTTAGGCTGGGTTTGATAGTTGATGCAGGTTTGTCCTCAGCAAGTAAGGCTTGGGTGCCGGTCCCGTCCCTTTGGTTTAGGGCGTGGCGGTATATGGACTTAGCGGTCCCCCGTGGGTCACATCTTTCGTACAGTCCCGGAAGCTCCGTGAGTATACGGAGCATACGACATTGCATTACATTAAATTACTTTCCTTATTTGATCATGTGCTTGATGTCAAATATGATTCTTTGACTACGTGATTATCTTTCTATCTGAGCAAGTGATGTAAGTGGTTCTTCTATAATTCGTTTTGGTGATAATTTCGATTATGAGACCAATCATTGGGTAACAATGATGGAAAAGGGAGATTTTTCTACTTTACTTCGTCACTACATATTTTGTTGTCAATTTATGAGACATGCTGAGTTCACGTGTTTCCTGTACTCAAACTTCACTTGTTGTACTTTTTGTGGTGCAGATTTAGTCCCTAGTGCTAGTGGATTACACAAAGCAAGTGAGTTCATGTAGAGCCTATTCCGGAAGTTGTGTTTCACTACCAGGATGTTCCGCATCACCCCTCCTCCCTCTATTATTTAGCATTCTATCTTTTATTTTGTTCAGACGATGTATTCGCAGTTTCAGACTTGTATTGTTTTATTACTCTAGAGGCTCTTGTACTTATGACACCACCTTAGGTGGCTTGAATTATGTTTCTTCCGTATTCTCTATTATCTGACTTAGTATTATGGATAATCGTATTCTTCTCTTTATTTCTTTCTCTTATTTACTTTATTATATCATAATCGTTGAGTTTGGGTAGCCTATTGGTTGGGAGACATGTGCCATCATGACTTTGACTTTTTCGTCATGATAACGCCATATACCATACACCCATGTGTTTTATCACGCCCCGAACCATGGCTTGGGCATAACACGACATTCGGTTCCTGACTGCATGTGACTGAGCAAACCCTATGTCACGACCCAAGATGATGAGTCGTGACGAGTGCCTGACCTCTATTGACCTATAATCGTATCTGGATATCACTGAATAACAGGGTGGCCCATATATGACTTATAACCGAGCCATAGTGACTGCTACAAGAAGAACACCATGAACTATGCATAAAGATCTCATAAGCACCTGTGTATATAAATACTGAAAAGAACGATTACCGGCAAGCCGAGTGAAGCCGCTTGTCACACCCTTAATCCGTCCATAGTAAGTGTGATGGGCACCGACCCTTACCTAGGGCCGAGTGAACCGTGACTTTCGTAATACTCATAATCACACCGGGCCCGCAAAATATGACATAAGCACATAATGGAAATTTTTTTCAAAAAACAAACATGTCTTTCATCTTTATCGAATCAAATAAAACTGGTACCGTATGAAATTCGCCAACATATGAAGTTCGTAACACAGTGCATAATGATACATCGGCTTATATAGCCGCGCACAAAACTGACATCTCATACACACGACACTGTCTGCAAAGTCTCTAGCACAAAACATGATACCGCAACATAAATACTCGACTACCGCAAAGCACTGGGGGGAAATGGAGCTCGCCAATCTAGCCGGAACACGCAAGCCTAACGTCCCTACTCATCTGGTACATGCGCGGCATGAAACGCGACCCCGAAGAAAGGGGGTCGTGATGAAATATGTCTCGAGTATGCAAAGCATGAAATACCGAAACGAAGTCATAGGATCAAGTACGGGGTACGAAAGTGAGCATAACAACTCGAAAACCAAAGTGCTTGCATCGAAGTACAAATCATACATAAGCGGTTAAGACAAATATAACCATTAGAATGCCAAATGCTTAGCTTTCTTTTGAAAAACATTTCTGTCTCATACATACGGAAAATAGAACATATCATATGAGTGTCACACCCTAATTTCTGTTAGGGTGTGATGGGCACCCGACCCTTATTTAGGGCCGAGCGAACCCGCTGACTAACCTAATACTCATAACCTCGCTGACTTTCAAATCATGACACAAATATATACAACAAAATTTATCGAAGAATAATACACTTTTTTTTTTTAACCTTTCTCGAATCAAAAATAATCTATAGCATATAAAACGTTTAATACAATGCGTAATAGTACATCGGCTTACATAGCCGCTTACATAACTGACATCTTATACCCACGACACTGTCTGCAAAGTCTCTAACACGGAACATGAATCCATATCATAATGCTTTGACTCGGCAAAAGACTCCGGGAGCAACCGGAGCTCGCCAATCCCGCCGGAACATCTCCTACTAATATCTTCACCACACTGGGGTGTACCTCGCTTGGCATTAAACGCAAACCCCGAAGAAAGGGGGTCAGTACGGAATATGTACTGAGTATGTAAAGCATGAAAAGTAGTAAGCGGGATCACACTGAAATAAAGAGTACAGAAAATCATAAGACTTGCCTTTTGAAAACATTTGTCATACATATACATATATCGGTAGATAAAATCGTATCATAATCGTATCATCATATTATCGTACATATATACGCACCGGCCCTCTAACGAGGGGGCTCGGTGAGTAAAATCATATCATTGTACATATATACGTACCCGGCCCTCTAGTGAGGGACTCGGTGAGTAAACCATATCATAATCATGTATGCACGTATATATATATATATATATACATACGTACCCGCCCCTACATATGAGGGACTCGGTGAATAGCGTGTCCCGCCCGCTAAAGCTAGCGACGGACTCGGTATGCCATCCTGGCCGCCATCCCCATATCATCACATCATCATATACACACACACACACACACACACACACACACACACATATATATATATATATATATATATATATATATATATATATATATAGCGTACCCGGCCCTCTAATGAGGGACTCGGTGAACAATGCAGAGAAATGTGCACGAATACGTACCCGGCCCGGGACTCGGTGAAAGACACATTGAGCTTGCACGAGCAGAGTAGTGAGAAACCATATGCACATAAAATCATAATCATAGACTCAATGAAGTAGTTCAAACGGAATATCATTTGAAAATCGGACCATAGCTATATCGAATATTCTTCGGACATTATTCGGAAACATAGCATACATCATAAACGTATTAGCAAAACCATAGGGATCGTAGTCAAATGCCAAACTAATCCGAGTCCGCCTCGGAAAGTCACGAACCTTATTTACTTTAGGACTTACCATAAACATATCGAAGCGATCCGAGCCTTTCGGTGGAAGTTACGGACGTTCGTAGTTTCGAAATCGCTTAAGAAACAAATTCTTTTTTAAGACCACTTTCATGCAATTCTTTGAAATCCATTCATGTGAAAAACATAAAGACCATAATTTGGCCACATTAAGAATATGAATATCAAGAAGCAAATACGGATCGTAACATGCTCGGACCGCAAGAGTAGAATTACCTCGAAACTCGTGTCATAGCTTACTTACTCTAAGACATGCCAATGAAAGAAGAGATGAGCTTCACATACCTTAGCCGCCTCCTAAGCTAATCCGAACTTACGTCTCGACCTCTCACGATCTACAATAACATCAATAGGCGTCGAACATTAGCCATAAACATCGAAGAATCCAATTCCAAGCCATTACTTTTTCTACAGAAATTTCGGCAGCACTTCCCCTATAAATTGGGCATCCCCGAGAATTTAACTCGGCCAAATCAACCACAACCAAACCAACAACCATACTAACAATATTCACAAGTGACTCAAAATGCATCCAAACATTAATAATTCTTTTCTACACAATTCGACGACATTTCATTTATATTCAAATAAACTACATACAATCAATTCAATACCAATGCCCATATATTCGATTACTAATCCACAACCATTCACACACGATTTAAGAACGCTTTAAGCAATCCGCAAAATATTCGAAACAATTCCCACAACGTACTACTCCACCCGAAACTTTCCATTACATTCAATCCAATAAGAACATCACCAACACACTTCTTTCTTCCAAATTCATCAACTACACTAACAACTCACATATTGACAACATTATTTTCCATAAACTCAAAGAGCTACATTAAGGTCACATTAACTCTCCAATTCAGCCCATTTCCGGCCATAACAACAACATACACGGCTACAACTTCAACATCATATTTTCATGCATTTCATTCATTTCTTCATCACATAATTCATAACAACAACAACCAACATACTAAATAACATTAATTCATTTTCCTACCACACATGGCACAATTCACGGCCACAACAACATCACCCCACACATATATTTTTCATGACTTCCATTCAATTCTACACACTACAACATACATAAATCATGCATAACATATAACAATAGAGATTGGACCTCACCTTCTTCATCCACTTCATCCCTCGGCTAGCTTGTATTTTGCAAGAAAGAGTGTCTTGCTTCCTTCAACAACCACTCCATGTCGTAGAGGACCCTTTAATTAGTAGGAAAGCTAGAAAGAAGAAATTTCCCATGATCACAATTGAAGGCTGGTTTCGGCCAGCCTTTTATCGTTTTTCTCCCTCTTCTTTTTTCTTCAATTTTCATGAAATTTCTAGAGATGAAATGTGATGAAAATGATGAACTTGGTCATCCATATATATATATATAACTATAAAAATGTGCACATGACCATGCACATGCTCCATGTCTTTTTTTTTTTTTTTTTCTTTCCCTCCAAATTTCTTCAAATTTCTAGAATTTTCTTTAAGTAATAAAAGATGACTAATATAATCAACATGTCATCTAATTCCATATATATATTAAACTTCCATGTGGCCATGGCCCACACCATATGTGGCCGGCCACATGGCCTAATATTTCATGAAATACCAACTTCCATCAATTCACTTTCCAACCCCAAATTTTCATTAATATCTTCATCCGATAAAATCATAAACGACTTGTACCTTAAAACAAAGTTGGAAAATAGCCCTGTCGCTAACTTTCCGCAATTGACCCGGAATAATCAAATGTACAAAATGCGAGGTATAACAATGAGCTGACATTACCGATGTGGGATTCGCCTAAACCAATGTGGGCTTGCCCCACCATTGGGTTTGCCCCACCACCTCTCCGATACTAACCGATCATATTCCGTAATATATATATCATATCACGAGTCATAATCGAAACAGAAGTACAGAAAGTAAGTGCATATCCAAAATACCAAAATGTTTATTTTCAAAAGACAAAACATGCATAGGGCTCAGAAAATATGGTCGCCCGCCCGTCAATGGCGCCATAACACATCCTACTCCAGAAGATTTCATATCTCTGAAACCCGACATACCGCGGTCAAAAACCCAACCGGTCAATATCACATATACCCGACATACCGCGGTCAAAAACCCAACGGTCAATATCACATATACTCCGGCATACCGCGGCCAAAACCCAACAGTCAATATCACATATACCCGGCATACCGCGGCCAAAAACCCAGAGGTCAATATCACATATACCCGGCATACCACGGCAAAAAACCCAGCGGTCAATATCACATTTCGAAATACACATCATACATATATACACAGTACCCTAAAAAGGGGCTCTGCATCGACATCATAACACCATAATACATGGTTCCGGCCAAAAAGGGGCTCGGCGAACCGGACACATCATACTCCGGAATACAACATAGTGCGCACGATAACATAACCGGCTCGAGACTTGGCAAAAAATGTAACAACAGAATACACGAACAGAATCATGAGTAACCAAATACAGTTTAAAACATTTTCAAGGACTCAATAGGTTAGTCAAAACGAACCATCATTTATAAGCCAAAACAATAGTCAAATAAGATTTTCTTCCGAATATCACTCAGGAACATATCAAACCGAACTTCAGAAACCATAGTTACGTATCAAAATCACATACATAAAAATCCTTATTTCAGACTCAACCGATAAATAAGTAATCATACTCGGGGGTGAAAGATAGTCATATTGAATTATTTCAAAGCCATCAAGCACTATACGTAAGAAAGTCGCGGGACCCACGGACGAGCGTCAACCAATCCGGCCCGCCTACGAAAGTCATAGTCATTATACGTTATAGAATCATTTACGAGCATATTAAAGCCATCCGGTTCGTCGTGAAAGTTACGACGTTCGTAGTTACAAAACTCTTTTGAAAACAAAACTTTTTATGCAACATTTGAAAACAAATCATACAAAGACATGTAAACCATAGCTTGACCATATAAGGATGCCAACATCAAGAAGCAAATAAGCATCGTAAACATGCTCGAACTTTAAGAATAGAATTACCCCCCAAGGCTCGTAACGTATCATAGCTTAACCACATCTAAGACATGCCAAAAGAAGGAAAAGTAAGCTTTACATACCTCGATCGCTCTCAAAGCTAATCCAAATCAAACCTATGTCTCGGACTCCCCAAGATCTACATAACATCAATAAATACCAATGTCAACTATAGGCATTTAGGAGTTCATTTCCAAACTAGCACATAATTCTACGAAAATTGGGCAACACTTTCCGTAATGCACCAACCCCGAGAATTCAACTCGGCCAAATCAACAACAACAACACCAACAATCATTCTAGCAACACCAATAATGACTTCAAAACGTATTCTAACATTAGTAACTCCTTTCTACACAATTCGACAACATTCATTTATATTCAATTCAACTACATATATTCAAACCAACATCGACGATCACATGTCCAAGTACTAATCCAAACCATTCAAACAAGATTTCAAACACTTCAGACAATCCACAAATTATTCAAACCAAAATGATCAATCAACATACAACATGCCACATCCGAAGCACCCCAAGTTCAAGGAAACAACACAACACATTTTCTTTTCCTTCCAAATTCATGAACTACATTAATAATCCATTACTTCCATAAATTCGATAAACTATATAAAATTCCATAACAAGCCGCAAACAACTATCACTTCACTTTGAATCATTAAACTTTCATTAGCATCATAGAATCCACAACACAACAATCCAAACTTACTAAATAAATTTAGTTCTTCACTTCTACATAACATCTCATTCTCACTACACACTACACCACAAGGATACAACTTCCACCTCATACTTTCATGTATTTCATTCATTTCTACATATCACAACATGCACAAATCATCCATAAAACATGTAAGGAAGATTAAACCTCACCTTTTCCATTCAATTTCTTCATTGGCTAGGATGATGTTTTCCAAAACGAACGGTTTTCATGTTCCAACAACTATCCCATGTTGATAAGGACCTTCCACTTGGTAGAAAAGCTAGGAGAAATAATTTTTTGTGATGAAGATTTTTGATCTTCCATTTTTTTCTTCATGGCCGAATGGCCTTTTGTTGGCTTCTCCAAGCTTCTTGATTTTTCTCTAAGGTGCTAAATGATGAAGATGACTTAATTAGTCATCTTTTGCCACTTATATAATTAACACATGTGGGATATGGCCCACATCCCACATATGGCCATTTTCATGAAATATCAAGTCTCCAAAATTTCACTTTAGCCCCAAATTCTCATGAAATGCTTAACTTTCCATAATTCACTTTTAACCCCAAATTTTCTTTATTCCAAATTTACCCTTAACACTCCATACCAATGAAAAGATGAATATGCAACTTGTGCATTAAAACAAAAATCAACAAAATCGGAAATTAAAAGTCTTGTCCATAACTTGTCGCAACCAACTTAGAATATTCCAACGTACAAAGTACGGGGTATAACGGCCGCTACATATGCTGTAAACAAAAGAATATGAGTCGACAAGGCTACACAACATCCTAACTACATACA
>NW_026719851.1:0-10888 GCF_029784015.1 Lycium ferocissimum
TTTGATCTTGGTATGTAATCTGATATAACAATTATGATATGAGTAATACGGTATGAATAGTTTGCTACGAACATTCGATAGGAATATCTTACTTGTAAACTACGATGTTTTGGTTGTCGGACGACGGCACGTACGATTATTCTATTGAGTCTTCGGACGACGGTAAGTGTGTATATGTGTGAGTCTTGATTTGTATGCATATGGTTTCGCACTACTCATTTCGTACAAGTTTTTGTATGCCTATTCAACGAGCCGGGCCGGGGACATGTTCTCGTGCGTACTCCTGCATTGTTCGCCCGAGACCCTACCGGTAGAGGGCGGGACACGTATGTGATGATGGCGCCGGTCCGGACCGGATCCCCTCTACCGAGTCCCTTGACGAAGGGCGGGACATGTTATCCACCGAGTCCCTCCGTGGCCCGGGTCGGGACACGTTACGTACATAAATGACATTTGATGTGACATATATGATTCTGCTATACATGATTCTATCATGCAGGGTTCCGTAATAACGGGGCGGGACACGTTATATACATATGCTATATATGATATTGATATGTGTGATTTCATTTACGAGTCCCTCACAACGGGAGCGGGACACGTTATATGTATAAAAGGGTATGTGGTGCGATATGCACGACCTTATTCGGAGTCCTGCTTTGAGGGCGGGACACGTTACGTGTGTATAAGTATGTATATGTAAATGTATTTGAATTATGATTTGAGATCTACTACTTTGTTACGCAAAGGAAAACGTTTTGATGACTTTTCACGGTCTTACTAGTTCTGTAGGTTTCCATTTTTGGCTAGGATTCTACGATTACGTATTTCATGCCTTACATACTCGGTACATTTTTCGTACTGACCCCTTGTCTCCGGGGGCTGCGTTTCATGCCGCGCAGGTTCTCCCAGACGAGTTGAAGACATGTAGAAGATATCCCAGCGGTGGTGGCAAACTCCATTTGTTCCTGGAGGACTCCGCCGGAGTCGGTACGGTATATGTGTTATGGTTTCGAATGATGTTAGAAACGAAGACGAGTCGTGGGCATGGTGTGTCAGTTTAATAAGCGGCTCCATCAGCCGATGTGTTGTTTTGTATTATGTTATAAAGTCCGCGTAATTACAGATTTGGTTGGTTTGAAATCTACAAAGAAAAAGAAAATATGTATATTTCTGAAAAATGTACCATGTATTTCACTTTTACTTGATTTCAGAGTCTGAGGAAATTATGCATGTAATAAGAGTCGGTGGGTTCGCTCGGCTCCGGATAAGGGGTCGGGTGCCCATCACACCCTAGGGATATTAGGGTGTGACAATAAGTGTCCAAAGTTCTCTTGAAATATTTTCTTTATCCCAACCTATATCATCTGGTTCCTTTGATGAATTTATAATACACCATTTGTTCCTCGAGCCTACCGTCTTTGTCCCTTAAGGATTCCGCTATTTTCGAGGTGAAGTCGTGTGCCGTGATACCCCTTTATGCCTTATGCCCTTTTTACCCTTGTTGCGTGGCCAACACTGGCTTCTAACTTACTCAAAGACATATCAAGTTCGTTTTAATAATGGTCTTATCTTATCACCATGTCGTCGTACTACACCTTTAAGTTCATAACTATATATTCACTTTCATTCCATACTCGTACTCAATTAATTACGTCTATCTTGGGTGCTTCCGTTAGAATTCCCTTATCATTTCTCCCGTCTCTGTCTATCTTTTATCCTACACACTAGGAATCTTATGCTACCTCTGTATCCTTCAGAAAACATTTCTTCTACATAGTTCTATTCTTATTTTCAAAACGTATTTCGTTAATTTTGTTTACTCTTATCATAGCAATCATTTTCTAGAACTCATTCTACCTCGTCTCTCATCCTTTGTGTAGTTTGGTCTTTCACCATTTCGTCACTTATAGTACTCGTGTCCTCGGTTACACATATCATGATCTATTACTACGCGTTATCTCACTTTTCTTCTTATTTCCTTCTTTCGATTAACTCCTTCTTTTTTTCGGTACTCGCTATCATTTCCGTTATTATATAACCTTCATTCTAAACTTTCCCTACGGAACTTGACAAGTCTTTCTCGTTCGTTCTACAACTCGCCTTTCCGTTTCACACTTGCCTTTATACTCTGTCACATAGATCATGTCATATCTTTTAATCAACTCTCCTCACTAGGCTTTACTCATTTTCATAAATCCTTATTATAATCACATTATATCATGTTCGTAACCAATCCTATAATGTAACACTTCTTAACCTTGTGCCCTTTCCGGTCCATCTTATTCTTAATATCTCGCCGCTGCCTTATCAACACTCTCATCTCAATCATACCATTACTCCCTTTAACTACAAACTCGTCAAAATTTATCCCACTATTAATTCGGTCGGTACCTCGATGCGACACTCTATCAGGTTTGCTAGCCTTTTCTAAATCATCTCTCCATATCGATATCGACCTCTTAATTACTATTTCCCTCGATTCAGCAATTAACTTATTTCTCGAGGTCGGTAGTACTCGCAACTTAGTCAAATCCTATCATTACTATTGGTATAACCTTTCAAGTCGTATCACAAACCTATGTCTCATTCTCTTTTTATTTCTAAGAACATTTTGGCAGAGTTTCCTCTGTATTTCTTAGTATCTCAAAACCTGCACGCAGGAAATACCAACGGTGCCTCACGGGGCAATATATATATATATATATATATATATATATCACGGTCACACGGGGCTCCCGATATCAACAACGATACGAAAATGATGAACTTACCTCGTGTGTTCTTGTTCAACTCAAAAGCACACGTTACACTTTCTGTTTACTTTCCTTTCAATCTTCAACTTTACATTTCAATCATACTTCGAATACCTTGCCCGACATATACATCTTTCATACCGTTGCTTACTGCGTACTTATAACAATATATAGTCGTCTTCTTCTGTCGATGTCGTTCTTCTGCTGAAATCAAAGGTTAGTATAAGAAATCTCATTTCCTATGGTAGGCTCTATCGCACGATCTTAGATTTGAAAGAAAGGTAACATTGGACACTCGCATACATATCTGTTAGACATCATCAACTGAAACTAAACATAATAAGGCAACTTATAATAATAAGACGTCGTCTCGTCCACAACTATCATATACGTATATATAGAAGGGCGAGGCATATTTGTCTCTGTGGAGTCACAACTATCAGCAAATAACATCGTACATAAGCCGACAAGGCTATCATAGCGTACGGGAACGTCCCAGCTATATACTTGCAAGCCGACAAAGGCTACCACTACATGACATCCCAAAACATATATATATGTACGCAAGCCGACAAGGCGCGCACCTACGAAAGGGAACGTCCCAAAACACAAGTCATGCTAACACAACTGAACAACATCTATATACAACCCACACACATGTCTACAGACCTCTAAGAGTATCAACAATGACATATGACGGGACAGGGCCCCGCCGTACCCTTGGATAAACACATATATATAATAAGAGGATCTGTACCAAAATCTAGGCTCCGGGACAATGGAGCACTCCAAGATAGCTGAATAGAAATCCTAAGCTGGCGGATCACCGAAGCGAGTATCTGTACCTGCGGGCATAAAACGCGACCCCGAAGAAAGGGGTCGTACGGAATATGTGCGAGTATGTAAAACATGAAATACATTAAGGATCCCTCAAATAAGAGTATAGAAACTAGTACAATAACCGAGAAAACCACAAGGCTTGCCCGTGAAACATAAATTATGCGTGTCAATATCATACCCGCCCGTTATGGGGATGAGTGACATAAGTAGATAATCGGCCCGTACATATGTATAAATAACGAGTCCCGGCCCTACTAGTGAGGGACTCGGTTAATAAAATCATCATATGCCATTAAGCCGTCATCCTGTGAATATCATCATATCATCATGTCATCATATCATCATATATATATACATATAACGTGTCCTGGCGCTCTGTGCGGGGACTCGGTGAAAAATGCGGTGGGCTGTGCACGAAAACGTGTCTGGCCGGGACTCGGTGAAAGACATGTTAAGACTTGCACGAGTGGAGTAGTGAGCAACCATATGCAATTAAAACATCTTTCAAGACTCAATAGAATAATCAACATGAGATATCATTTAAAAATCAGGACAATGGTTATATCAAACATTATTCAAACGTTACTCGGGGCATCTTAACTAACTCTCGAATGCTATCATAAAGTATATCAAAAGGACTTAGAAATCATATTCATATGTCAATAAAGTATGAAACATCTTATAAGAGTCCGATCCTGAGTTATCATAAAGTTCACGATGAATAGGAACGGATATATATCGACTAGTGTCCAACGTACGAGAAAAAGGAGGCTCAATCACTGCGAGAGTTCTAACATCGAGAAGTAAATAAGAATTTAAGATCACATCGAAGTCTATGAATAGAATTACCCCAAAGTTCGTATCATTTATCACTTAAGTCTAGGACATGCCAAAAGAAAGAAGGGATAGGCTTTACATACCTATTAGCTCCAAGCTAAACGTTCGCCTCGTCGCTCTTTTAGCCTATTTAATATAAGAGCAACGTTATCGTTAGTAACTATATTTTATAGCGCGCTCAAAATCCAAAGCCGTCGCTTGTAGAACTTATTCTTTAACTTATATGTCTCGTTTAGGGTTTCTCCTTATTCAAGGACTTAACAATCCTCGAGATTCCTATATATTCGCCTAACAAAACTTTCTAATTATCATACTCAACCAACCAACAACACTATGCCAACAATTTCATATCAAACTAGAATTAAATCCATTCTTAAATCACTTCCAATTAGCCTAATATACATTCCTATACCGATGCTTGTATATACTTCTTTATTTTCGTATATACGTAGTATAACAACAAAAACAACGACAAAACTACAGCCAATCCCTCATGATATTGCAGCCCACAAAGATTCTCATGACAATTTAATACCATTATGATAACAATAACAATTTATCCGATTTCCCGATATTAATTTCGTAGTTCCCGTCTCACAATTTAACTATGACCTGGATGAATTTAAATATATCTAGTAGAGGAGAATTCTTACCTCATATGCCAAGAAATTATCTTTTTCCACCTTACTTCAATTCGAAGAAATCTCCAATCCGCCTAAAATAGAATAAAACATGTTCTTTTGCTTGCCAAAATAATTCACGTTGCTGATTTAAAATACTTCATGTGATTATGTAATTTCAAATGAGAATGAATCTCGTGCAAGAATGTTGCTGCCCCAATTTCCATATGATTTTTCTCTCCAATAAAAAAGAAGAAGATATTTGTATGTATATCCCTCACTAAAGGACTTTGGGGTTTAGATATACATATATGTAGTCGTGCCTATTCTGATTACTTTCCCTTAAATGTGCCACATACTTGCCTAACAATTCTTAGTCACATGAAGCCTTTTCCTATCATGACACGTCATGGAAATGCCTTGACATTAATGTTATCCATTGACCATTATTTACTTAGTCATTAGTTGCTGCCACGTAGAGGTGCGATGTCCACCTTAATCATTAACCATAAGCCACTTATAGGTAATTAATCTCCCTAAAAATTAAACATATAACCAATTATCCATATAATTAATTTCTTGATCTCAATTTAATTAAATAGTGATCACCTTTAACATACTCTATACCCATTACCAGGACCGTGTGATATAACGCTAGTCCATAGTCCTCTTTGGTACACACAAAAATATTATTCTCAATCACCGTGGTCACACTTATCTTCCTAAATTATTTTGGGACTTCATTCCTTGTATACACCGAGCTTTTGATTTTCATCCTTGGGTATGATCGAATTCTTCGGGCTCAGGTAAATTTGCTCATGTTGGACGAGTAAATTTTTTAGTCCAAAAATACGGAGTATTATAGCTTGGACCGTATTTCACTCAAATAAATGTTGAAACTCAACAAAATTTATTTTCTTCGATTGGTTTAACTTCAAATCCTTACAATACATGTGTACCATCACTTTAACCACCTATAAGCTTGGGGAATAACCTTGTGTCCGTTACTAATATCGTTTAACTCGCACGCTTTCCGACGTAAGAAAATACGGGATGTAACAATGGGTGTGCTGCGCGCCACACTTATAAACAAGAGGCTGCGGGCATTTTAGGAATGAATAACCTTCTTTCTTCATGGGATGGAGACGTAGTGCTATGATATAAGGATTTCTCTTCAGGTATTGTGTTATGTATTTCGAGAGATGCTGTGAAAGAAAGGGCTACGATAGCCCAAAAGGGCAAGGCGGTGGCGGAGAGCGGGCTGAAGAAAAGACCGCAACGTTTGTTGAGAAAGTGAGTCCCAGAATGCGGCTCAATCTCAGTCCTCTCATTCAGTGCCTGTTTCGAGGAGCATGAGGGAGCCTCGGCCCGAGCCGACACCTCCCGGCTCCTCACCGGATCGCCGGGCCAAGATGTAAAAGGCCATTAATTTGCTTGCTCAATTGGTTGCCGTGAGACTCGGCGGCAAGGTACGGGGCAAGGTGATAGGCATTGGTGCAAGGGCCCGTGATTTTGTTAGCTTTGAACCCTCCAGAATTCTTTGGATCAAAGCCGGATGAGGACCCTCTGAATTTTATTGATGGGATGTTGAGGACACTTCGGTTGATGCAAGCTTCGGACATCGAATCGGTGGAGTTAGCATCCTATAGATTGAGGGATGTTGTGATTCATTTTTACACAGTTTGGATGGCCTCACGGGGAGCCAATGCGCCTCCCCCGGTATGGCAAGAATTTGTAGATGCCTTCCTCCGACATTACCTGCCTCCAGAGGTTCGGCCAGCATAAGTTCTTAAATTCGAGGCAAGTAAGTATGAGTGCTTTAGAGTATAGTCTCCGCTTCAATTCTTTGGCTAGGTATGCTTCGGCCATGGTAGCGGATATGGGTGACCGAGTGCACCGATTTGAGAGCGTAGGGGCCACGTTTGATGGATAGGTGTATGCGTCCGTGGGACAACATGGATATTTAGTACATTGACCATGCTCGAAATTTAGAGAAAATCCAACAACGACGAAAGAAGTGAGCGTGTGCATGATAGAGGGTATAACAAAGGGCTAGATCTTTGGGTTTCGATGAGTGACAGAAGCGAGGCACGACGGCGGTTTCTAGGCATTCGGGTCATTCTATGACTAGTGCCTCGCGGTTTACGGGCCGGAGAGATTTGATAGATCTCGTTACGGGCGGGTCGGGAGAGTTTTCGGTTCGGGTTTTAGAGGTGATTCGGGTTAGGCGAGGCCACCCATGCCATGATGTTCCCAGTGTGGGAAGTTATATTGGGGCCAGTGCTGATTAGGCTCAGAGGTTTGCTATGCATGTGGTCGGCCAGGCCATATTATGTGTGATTGCCCCTCGGTTGGTGGTAGAGGTAGGACTCAGCCTTCAGGGTCGGTAGCCGGATCTTTATCATCTATAAGCCCTATGGGGCCAGGTTCACATGCTCCAGTCGGGCAAGTGGGTAGGAGAGTCCTTGGTTCTGGCGGTCCCTCGGCATCGTATTTGTCTTGGTGGGGCCTTAAGATCTTCGGAAATGTCTTCTCACCGATGTTGTCCGAGGTATATTATCGGTATTTTCTCATGAAGTATATGATTTGATAGATCCGGGATCCACATTTCCATATGTTACTCCATATATTGCGGGTCGGTTTAAGTCAAATCCGGAGTCGATCAAACACCCAAGGTGTCTACACCCGTTGGTGAATCGGTAATAGCTAGCCGAGTATATAGAAATTGTGTGGTTATGATTTGTGAACATCATACTATGGTTGACTTACATGAGTTAAAAATTATGGACTTTGATGTTATCATGGGTATGGATTTGTTGGCTTCTTGCTATGCCAATGTTGATTGTAGAATGAAAATGGTTCGCTTCCAATTTTTGAGAGAACTAATTTTAGAGTGGAAGGGAAATACTGCGTCACCAAAAAGTAGGTTTATTTCCTATCTAAAGGCAAGGAAAATGATCACAAAAGGTTGCATTTATCATCTAGTTCGGGTTCAAGATGTGAAAGCTTGAACCGTCAGCTCTTCGGTCGGTTCCCGCATGGTGAATGAGGTTTCGAATGTATTCAGAAAGAGCTTGGCCTTCCTCTAGGAAAGAGAGATTGATTTTGCTATTGATGTGTTGCAGGACATAGCCTATATTTATTCCACCTTATAGGATGGCTCCTTGGATTAAAAGAGTTGAAGCAATTGAAGGACTTGCTTGAAAGGCTTTATTAGGCATAGTTCTTCCTCATGGGAAAGCACCGTGTGTTGTTTTTAGAAAGAAGATGGCTCCTTGCGAATGTGCATTGACTATCGACATGAGATGAATAAGGTGTGATTAAGAATAAATATCCTCTTCGAGGATTGATGATTTATTTGATCAATTCAAGGCACCAAGTGATTTTCAAAGATGATTTGAAATCCGGGTATACATCAGTGAGAGTTAGGGAGAAGGATATCCCTAAGATAACTTCGAGGATGAAGTATGGCCATTTTGAGTTAGGGTAATGTCATTTGGGCTAACTAATGCCGTAGGTATTTATGGATTTGATGAACAACGTGTTCAGGCCCTTCCTAGATTTATTTATGATTGTATTCATTGACGGTATCTTGGTGTATTCTAGATCCGAGGCAGAACATGCGGGTCATTTGCGTAATGTCCTTAGAGTTCTTCAAACTTTCTAAGTGTGAGTTTTGGTTGAACTCAGTGACATTTTTGGGGCACATTGTTTCAACCGATGGTATTCGGGTAGATAGCCAAAAGATTGAGGCCGTGAAGACTTGGCCGAGGCCCACACTCCTATGGAGGTTCATAGTTTTACGGGCTTAGCGGTTATTACGGGAGATTTGTAGAGGGCTTTTAACATTTGCACCGCTCAAAGCTAACCGGAAATCGAAAGTTTGATTGACGGATGCTTGTGAACGTGGTTTTCCGAGGAGAGCTAAAGGATAGATTAACTTCTACCCCAGTCCTGACACTTCTAGAGGGATTGGAAGGTTATGTTGTTTATTGCGACGCTTTGGGCGTTGGGCTAGGCTGTGTGTTAATGCAACATGGTAAGGTGATTGCATATGCTTCAAGGCAATTACGAAAACATGAGAGAAATTATCCAACCCGTGACCTTGAATTGGCTGCAGTGATTCATGCATTAAAGATGTGGAGACATTATTTGTATGGTGTCCACGTGGATATTTATACGGATCATAGAGCCTTTGTATATCTTCAAATGAGAAAGAGTTGAATTTGCGGCAATGACGATGGTTGGAATTGCTAAAACATTATGACGTTGATATCCTAAATCACCCAGGGAAGGCAAATGTTGTGGCTGATGCTCTTGGTAGATCTATGGGAAGTTTGTGTGATGTTCGGCCGAGAGAAGAGAGTAACAAGTGAGCTCTGAGCTCCCGGCCAATGTCGACTTAGCCTAGGAGTTCGTGTAGTGGACTCGGGTAGCATGGGAGCTACCATTCGGAAATTCGACGATCTCGTCGCTAGTAGTGGGGAGCAAGGGCGGCAATCTTGTCACACGACCAACCCGTGGGCCACCGTGACTAGTGCCGAGCTAGACACTCGTATACACTGTTAACTATAATCGGCTCACAATTAGCATAATAAGGAACTTATATATAAAACAAGACGTTGTCTCAAAGCGCCATATATAGACACGTCGTAGCTTTGTCTCACGAGGAGTTACAACTTTCGACGGAATGATATTACACATAGATCGGCAAGGCTGTCATAATATAGGGGAACGTCCCAGCCATATACGAGCCAACAAGGCTACTATAACACACGGCTTCCAAAATATATATATATATATATATATATATCTACGCGCGGCCGACAAAGGGGCGCACTACACACAACATCTGGCTCTCGTATATATGCGCGCGGACAAGGGCGCCCTTACGAATGGGAAACGCCCCAACATCGTCTCGAACGGGCGAACGATAACTATACAACCCACACATATGTCTACGGACCTCTAAGAGTAACAACGGTATCATATGACGGGACGGGGGTCCGCTTGCCCCTGGATAGACACATATATACAACAAAAGGATACATACCAAAAGTGGAGCTCGGAACAAGGGAGCACTCCAGATATTTCGAATAGATATCCTGGGCACAGGCGGATCACCAAAACGAGCGTACGTACTGCGGGCATGAAACGCGGCCCCCCCCGAAGAAAGGGGGTCGTCTGAAATATATGCGAGTATATAAAGCATGAAATACGGTAAGCAAGGATTATAACTTAGAAATAAAGAAGTACGAAAATGAGTACAATAACGAGAATACCAAAATGCTTGCTTTTGAAACACAAATCATGCATGTCAATATCATATATCATATCAAGCCCATTATAGGACTCGGTGAACATGGTCGCCACCCGCGTCTTTAGCGCATAACACGGCGTACTCAGAACACAGCATAACTCCGTATCACGACATAACTCCGGCTGACTTAGTTTCGTATCACGGCATAACACCATAACACGGCATAACACCATAATATATATATATACCGTGCCGGCCACTACGTGAGGGACTCGGTGAAAGATGTAATAACGGTATGCACGAGCGAGTAATTGAATAACCATATGCATATAAATCATCTTTTGAGACTCGGTAGATAAGTAGACTAACCAACGCTCGAGTATCGGGACGATAGTCATACTCGGTACTCTTTGAATATCATTATAAACTATATCAAAATAAAGCCTCGGGGGATCATAGACATGTATCAAATTAATCTGAAACAGCTTATTAAGTTATGGTCATTAGTCATTACTTAGTCTTTCAAAAATGGGGACTTTTACGCATCATTTACTATCCAATCATATAGAAACTCG
>NW_026719852.1:0-10739 GCF_029784015.1 Lycium ferocissimum
ACTTATAAATTAACCCGGGGATTTTTCCCCAATGTACAAAATTAGGGTTCTAACATCCCCCTTTTAAACCCCCGCCCCTTGAATGTTAGATTTACCTTACGGGTCATACAAACAATTTGGGGAGTTTTTCAACTATCACAACAATACATTCATTGATCAAACATAGTCAAATGGAGAATGGATTATCCGTAGGCTCTGAAAAATAAATGAGGATACTCTTTTCTTCATCTGCTCCTCATCTTCTGAAGTCATTTTCTCTCGGTTATTATTCCGCCACAGTACTTTAACAGAAGCCACATCTTTGTTCCCAACTTTCCCCTCGACGATCCAACATGGCTATAGGCTGCTCCTCATAAGATAGCTCCTCCGTGACCTGGATATCATCTACAGGAAAGACTCTGGAAGGGTCACCAATACATTTATGAAGCATAGAAACATGAAATATGTTATAGCCCGTACTTTGTACGTTTGGATATTTCGAAGTCGTCGTGGGAAGTTAAGGACGAGATCATTTTCAAAAATCATTTTGATGTACGAGTTGTTATAAATATAATTTATGACTATTATTAGTATGGGAATATTGTGAGAGGTTGAGGCGAAAAAGGAAAATTCGCAAAATGGTTCATGGAAATATTTAAAAAGGCTAGGGGCAAAATGGTCATTTCATCTAGAATTCAAGAAAATTCCAAAAGGGGCCATATTGGCCATGTGAAGAAAAGAATGGAAAAAGGATGACTAAAATAATAAGTCATCTTTTAAAAAAATAATAGAATAAAAGAAAGAAAACCTAGAAAAATGAAAAGGAAAAGAAAGAAAAATCTCAGAGAGGGGCATGTGCTCCTCTACATGCATGCAATATGAATGTATATATATATACTCATTCATTCTAACATAAGGAAGACTTGGAAAAAAAAAAGAAGAGAGCAAGAATGCTTAGCTATTCGGCCAAGCTCTTTAATTTTGCCCCTTGAGATTTTGTTCCAAAATTATTTTCTTGTGGTATTCCTACTAATTCAAGGATGCTCTTCAACGTGGTATAATTTCTTTTAGCAAGAAAGCCACGCTGGTGAAGTAGTGGAAGTTTGGAGAAAAAGGTAAGAATTTAATGTTCTTTATATGTTATGGAAGGTTATATGTGTTGTAGTATGCGGAAATGAATGGAGGTATGAAATCGGGGTGTATTTATGGAATTGTGTTGATGGAGAAGGATGATCAAATTTTATTTGTTATGTTAATTGTGTTGTTGTGGCTTTGTAATGTAAATGGAAGGATACTAGTTCAAGTTAGTATGAAAATTTGGTTGTTAAGTTGTTCTAGGAAATTTTATGATTTTATTATAACTTATGTAATTGTGGGAATGGAATTGTAAGATGCAAATTGTTGTTGTTGTTGATGAAGTTGGAAGATGGAAATATGTTATGAATATGTAATATGTTGAAGACTAGAAGTTTTGGATGGATTATGGTTTTGGTGAAAAATTTGTATACTTTGTATATTTTGTGAATATTTCGTAGAAATGATATGAAATATCTCCAAATTGTATTGTAATGATCTTGATTAGTAAAATGAATATGAGAAGGTTGGTATTGATTTGAAAATGTGAAGTTGGAATGAAAACTATTACACTATGTTGGGAAAGTGAGACTAGTTATGCTATATTGTGTTTTGTGATGATTGTTATGTTGTTGGTGTTGTTGTTGAATTATTTTGGCCGAGTTAAATTCTCGGGGATGCTATATGTATAGGGGGAAATGCTGCCGAAATTTCGTGTAGGCAAACATGAATTTAAGTTGAACTCTTGAAGCTACAACTCACAATTGGTAAACATGACCATTTGTAGATTTGGAGAAAACGGGATTCGAATTTGGAGAAGCTTAAGAAGCGGAAAAGGTATGTAAGGCTCAATTTTCCTTCATTTGGCATGTCCTAGATGTACTAGGTTTGGATCTCAACTTCTCGGATCATTCTGTTTCTCGGAAATCTGAGTTTAATTTTGGTTACTATTCATTCAAAAGCATAACCGAACTACCTTTCTCCTTTTGTTGAAAAAATGTTCAAACTTCCATAATTTTCCCAAACGAACTCGGATTGCTCTGAAACTTTCATATATGCTTTCATAGAATTTAAAGTTCGTAAAATTGTGTACGTCACCTCGACTTGGCCCGAGGTGGGCCCGCAACCCCGAGACCCATTTGTATCGTCTCTATTTGTCTCATTTCCATACGATAATTATGGAAACCTTTAGCTATCGTTTCGAGTTGGATATGACTCGTAGGTGTTCTCCGATATAGTATCTGGAAATTCTCCGTACAAGTATTCTCGCCTTGATCATTCTAACATAAATATTTTGATATGAATATTTTGATATAAGTATTCATAAGTGCGCTTCGATGTGAATATATGGTTTGGGTATGTAATTTGATCTAAGAAATCTATTATGAGTAATTTGATATAAGTATTTGATAGAGTATTCCGTTATAAATATCTCCAAATAAGCACTCCGATATAAGTATTCCGATAAGTATTCGGTAAAAGTATTTTGATTTGGATATGTAACCTAATATAAGGATCCCGATGTGAGTAATCATATGAATAATCACACGAACATTCGGTGTGAATAACCTCTCAGAATCGATGTTTTGGTTGTCAAACGACAAAGAGTATGATTGTTCCATTGAGTCTTCGCATGTTGGTAAGTGTGTGTGTGCTCCGTTCGGTGTCCGGATACGTGCGCATATGGTTTCGGATTTCGGTATGCGTGTATGTGATATGTGTGCATGTGTGTGTAATATTGTCCGTCGGATACTTGACCGCGGGTCGCAGACATGACCGCCGGATTCTGGTCACAAGATGTTTATGTGTGTGTTATCGTCCGGTTGGATACTTGACCAAGGGTCGTGACATGACCGCTGATTCTTGGTCGCGGCATGTACGGTGTGATTTCGGCCCGGATACTTGACTGATGGGTTGCGACGACCGCTGGATTCTTGGTCGCGGTATGTGTATATGTGTAGCTGTGTATATGTGGTATCGCCGTTGGACTCTTGGCCGCGGTGTATGTGTGTGTGATATGATATGTGTTTCTGGACAGTCGGGATTATGACCAGCCGTTTAATGTCAGCCCCATGGAATTGTTCTACTTTCACATACATGAGATAGAAGGTTGCCAAAGTGTTATTGCGAAGCATCTTGGTACTCGATTATCATTGGTTTTCCGTACTCCGCCTTCGGTTATGATTTCGCTTCGTACTCGTTTTGCATACTCGCATATTCCGTACCGACCCTCTTTCTTCGGGGTCGCGTTTCATGCCGCGCAGTACTCCCGCATGGTTAGCGGCCATTGGCGAAGATGATCCGTGCCTGGGTTGCGCTCCACTTGCTCTTGGAGTGTTGCCGAGTCAGAGTTTGTATGATGTGCTTTCTGGATGGATGTTAGAGACTTTGCAGACAGTGTCGTGGGTGTTGGTCACCAGAAATGCTCCACTGTCGATACGTCATATGTGATTGGTTTTGTTTGATCACAGATTTTATGTAATTTGAAAGCAACGAAAGAAATTCTTCTGAAAGTTATATTTTGCATTTTATCTTATTTAAAAAAAAAAAAAAATTGATGTGCGTAATAAGAGTCCGGTTCGCTCGTTCGGACGTGGGGGGTGCGCGTGCCCATCACACCTCAAAGCTGAATTGGGGTGTGACAAAATACCGGGTGAACCGCTCCCAAAACAGCCGGCAGATCTAATTCGTAGGCAACCTTGTCTATTCTGCGAATGATCTGATAAGACCCAATATATCTCGGACTGAGCTTCCCTTTCTTGCCGAATCTCATAACACCTTTCATAGGTGACACTTTAAGGAATACCCAATCACCAACCTGAAACTCTAAATGTCGACGGCGATTATCTGAATATGATTTCTGCCGACTCTGAGCCGCTAACAACCGCTCCCGAATGAGTTTCACCTTATCCAGTGCCTACTGAACCACATCTGGGCCAATCAACTCAGTCTCTCCACTATCAAACCAACCGATCTGTGACCTACACTTTCAACCATACAATGCCTCGTACGGTGCCATCTGAATACTGGAGTGGTAGCTGTTATTATAAGCAAATTCAACAAGTGGCAAATGATCCTCCCAGCTACCTCTGAAATCAATAACACAGGCTCGCAACATATCTTCCAATGTCTGAATAGTGCGCTCGGCCTGTCCGTCGGACTGGGGATGAAATGCCAGACCGAGACTCACTCGCATCCCCAATCCTCGCCCGAAAGGATCTCCAAATTAGTCAGAACCGGGCCCTCGTCGAGATAATAGATAAGGGAACCCCGTGAAGTCGCACAATCTCCCCGATATAAAGCCCGGCATAATCCTCGAGTAGGTAGTCCGAACGAAAGAAAACGGGCCGATTTCGTTATCACCGATCAACAATGACCCAAATGGAATCATACCTCCGTGGAGTGCGAGGTAAACCTGAAATAAAATCCATATTAATGATCTCCCACTTCCACGTCGGTATCTCCATATCCTGCAATAGACCACCGGGCTTCTGGTGCTCAATCTTAACCTGCTGACAATTTGGACACTGAGTGACGAACTCTGCTATATCTCTTTTCATACCATCCCACCAATATAGGCATCGAGATATCATGGTACATCTTCGTCGACCCGGGTCAATATCGGGCATAATGTGCCTCACCCATAACCTCGTCGCCGCAACCCCGTAACGTCGGTACACACACCGCCCTCTCGGAAATAACAATCCATCGGGTGAAATCTCAAACGGAGTCTTCTCGTGCCGGGGCATCTATCTCGAATATGGTCCTCATATCGATGTCATAATATTCAGACTCGTAATAGAGGACTCATACCTCGAACCCCCACAAGCGAACTCCAAGACTAGCCACCGATGAATATCGCGAACCATTTCTTTCCTCTCTGATGGCACGTCTGCTAGGCTACCCATAGACTTGCGGCTGAGTGCATCTGCCATAACATTAGCTTTCCCCGGATGGTAGAGAATATCAACTTCATAATCTTTTAACAACTCTAACCACCTTTTCTGTGGCAAGTTCAGCTCCTTTTGTTTAAAGATGTATTGGAGGCTCTTATGATCTGTATAAATATCAACGTGCACCCCATATAAGTAATGTCTCCACATCTTCAAAGCATGAATAACCGCGGCCAGCTCCAAATCGTGAGTAGGATAATTCTTTTCATGTTTTTTGAGCTGCCGGGATGCATAAGCTATCACCCTGCCGTGCTGCATCAACACACACCCCAAACCAAAACCAGAGGCATCACAATAGATCACATACCCATCTGGACCCTCGGGGAGAGTCAGGACTGGAGCTGTAGTCAATTTCTCTTTCAGCAACTGGAAGTTACGCTCGCAAACATCTGACCACTGAAACTTAGCTCCCTTCTGAGTCAACCTTGTCAAAGGCGCTGAAATCGAAGCAAATTTCTCTACGAATCTCCTGTAATAACCGGCCAATCCCAGAAAGCTACGCACCCCGCCGGCGTCGTAGGTCTAGGCCAATTCTTTACGGCCTCGATCTTCTGGGTATCCACCCGGACGCCATCAGCTCCAATAATATGTCCCAAAAATGCCACTGAAGATAACCAGAATTCACATTTGGAAAATTTAGCCTACAGCTCCTGGTGCCGAAGTGTGCCAAGTACCGTCCTCAAATGGTCACGTATGCTCGCTTCGACCGAGAATAAACCAGAATATCATCGATAAATACGATCACAAACATATCCAAGAACGGTCTGAATACCCGATTCATCAGGTCCATAAATACTGCCGGGGCATTAGTCAGCCCAACAGACATCACTCTGAATTCATAATGCCCATACCGGGTCCTGAACGCTGTCTTGGGAATATCCGCCTCCCGTACTCGCACCTGGTGGTAACCCGATCGCAGGCCTATCTTTGAGAAACATCTAGCTCCCTGCAATTGGTCAAACAAATCGTCAATCCTGGGGAGGGGGTATTTATTCTTTATCGCTACCCTATTCAGCTGGCGATAATCAATGCACATCCGCAGCGATCCATCTTTCTTCCTCACAAATAAAACCGGAGCTCCCCAGGGTGACGTACTAGGCCGAATAAAACCCTTCTCCAATAAATCTCTCAGTTGTTCTTTCAAATACTTTAATTCCGCCGGTGCCAATCTGTACGGAGGAATAGAAATAGGCTGAGTGTCTGGCAGCAGATCTATAACAAACTCTATCTCCCGCTCGGGAGGAAGACCTGGAAGCTCGTCTGGGAATACATCTGGAAAACCACTAACCACTGATACTGACTGAAGAGTCGGTGCCTCTGCTTCTAAATCATGTACACGGACCAGATGATAAATGTAGCCTTTTCTGATCATCTTCCTAGCCTTGAGGTATGAAATAAACTTACCCCTCGGCGATGCTGTAATGCCTGCCCACTCAATAACTGGTTCCCCCAAAAATTGGAAACGGACTATCTTCTCTTGACCATCAACATTAGCATAACAAGAAGCTAATGTGACATTACTCACACACGTAGACATATAGCTGCTACCGCCTTGCTTACAAACGTTTCCAAACGCTATTTGAACTCACCCTAATTCCAAAGCTGCAATGCATCTACTTCCCCTTTACCGGTCTAATCTGCTTCGTTCTATGTGACCACTCAAGGTTCCGGCTCGCCCCGCATTCTCTAACTCCCCTTTTGCCTCTTACGCCCGAATTTATGAGACTTTCAGAAAACTTCTCAGGGGGTCACCCATCCCAAAATTTCTTTTGCTCTAGAACGCTTAACCTCGAAATTCTGATGAAATACGGTGCTTTAATATTAGTCTGATAGCGTTCACGTCACCGCATGACCTTCAGTACACAACCTGGAGTAAGTTGAAGTCTTAACAGTTCTCAAAACGTTCTCACGACACAATTACCATTTTACCCTTCTCGATCCCCCGCGTTCACCTTTCGCTTACGAATGTGATTACTTTCCGTCCTCGACTTCCAGGTTCACTATAACGGTAAACATACCTTAATCGCCTTAATTTATAAATACTCGATTATCGGTCCTTAAATTTTCGCTTACGCTATTAAATCACGATCATTCAACGAATACACATATATAGAACAATTTCCAATAAGTACTCATATACCTGTAGACGAACTGTCTCCAACCTGATCTGGTGGGCTATAGGGCGAAACTTACTCCTCCTCGTCATCCCCCTCGTCTGAATCCGAGAGATATAGGTAGTCCGGCGACTCCTGGTTCACCGACGGCCAGGATAAAGGGCTAGAATAGTCTGTAACGCTCACTGAGGAAGCTGGCCTAACATAGTGCTCCACCATCGGAGCAACTGGCACAACCTCGGGAAGCGCCTCCCCCGTGCCCCCGCTGAATACTCGGACGGGTCCGTATCATAGCTACTCTCTGGGGGGTCCTCCTCGCTGGGGGTCGCGGACTCTGGAGGAATCATCGCAGGATCCTCCGAGGGATCAGTCTCGATAGAGTAACTGGGGCTCCTCCGGCGGGCCCGGAGCTCGAGGTCCCGAGAATACTGCGGGGGCCTTATTAGCACCCCCACTATCCGAAGGCTCGGTCTTTTCATCTCCCGTCAACTGCACTGTCGCACACGCAGGAAAAAGGGTCAGAAGTGATCTTCCCTAGACTCTGGCCCTATCGCACGATCTAAGATCAGAAAGAAAAAACAACATCCTAAATGTCCTGTAGCCTCCTGTTTATAGATGTGGTGCACAACACACCGATAAACAAGACTCTACTAGACACAGTCTGTGGACATTCCGAGGATAAACGGCGCTCTGATACCACTTCTGTCACGACCCAACCCCGTAGGCCGTGACTGGTGCCCGATCTGGGTACCCAAACACACCTATCAAACGCTATCTCAAATGATATCAAACGCATCCAAGTATCCAACAGAAGCCGACAAGGCTATGTTTCAAATTTAGATAATTTCCAGAAAAATTTCGGCGAGTTTCCTTTGTTTTACGGACTATCCAAAATAACCCGCGAATGTAGTAAAATACCAACAAAGGCCACAAGGCCAACAACACAACATATATACATATGCGGACCGGCCGCCGCGGCGAATGGGATCGCCCAAACACAACATATACACACGCATCTGTACAGAATGGCCCTAACCCACAAACATGTCCACAGACCTCTAAACAGACAGACAGAATCATATGACGGGACAGGGCCCCGCCGTACCCCTGAACAAATACATACAATGCAACGGACGAATATATACCAAAAATATAAGCTCGAATGAGAGAGCTCGCAAATAGCGAGAAGAGGGTGTCTAAACGGTGGATCACCAACCGTGCGTCCGTGCTGACGGGCATGAAACGCGACCCCGAAGAAAGGGGGTCGGTACGAAATATGTCGAGTATGCAAAGCGAGTAAAATGTAATGTACAATGCGAGATCAAATCGAAATAGAGGTAATCTTAAAGTAAATGCATTTCCAAAATATCAAAATGTTACTTCAAAATATAAATCATGCATAGGGCTCGGGAAATATGGTCGCCCGCACTTTGTCGATGGCGCCATAACACAAAGATAACACCGAAAGTTTCAAATCTCCGAATCCCCGTCACACATCACCACACAGCATAACGCCAAACACAGCATAACGCCAAACATAAGTGGAACCCGGCCCTCGAGCGAGGGAGCTCGGTGAACCATAATCACAGCATAACACCGGAATGTATCATAATGCGCACGACATGTAACCGGCTCCGGGAACCGGCGAACGATATCATAGTAGGCACAAGCGGAGTAGTGAGTAATCATATGCATAAAATCATTATCATAAATCCAAAAGATAAGTAAAATAGTCATATTCAAAATCGGAATAATAATTATTACTTTTTGTTTCAAAGTTATCGAATTCACATAAAAGGGCGTCGCGGGACCCACGGACGAGTATAGACCCGAACTGAGCCCGCCTATGAAAAACATACTCATTCTATATCATACAAACTCCTACGAAAATTTCAAAGCAATCCGAACTTTTCTGAGAAAGTTATGAGCGTTTGAACTTTTGGAATCGCTAAAGAATAAGCTTTAAAACCAAAAATCAGCTTTCATGACATCTTTACAAATTATGAATTCCAAGGATATAAGGATCAATGTTATGGCATATGAGCACAAGAATACCAAGGAAACACATGCGAATCATAGACAAGCTCGGATTGCGAGAATAGAGTTTCCTAGAGGCTCGTATCATAGCCTACTTTAACTAAGGCATGCCAAAAAGAAAGGTTACTTTACATACCTCAAACGCTCTCAAATATAATCCGAACTCAAGCTAAATCCAACCTACGATTCGGGCTGTCCAATGTCTACAAACAAGCCATAAAATGCCAACCATTAGCTAATGACTTTTTGGTCTTAAATTCCAAATGTGCCCTTAATTTTACAGAAATTTGGGCAGCATTTCCCCAGTAAATAGGCCACCCCGAGAATTTAACTCGGCCAAAAAAATTAACAACAACAACAATAACCAACCTAGTAACATCAACAACCAATCCGGGAAGCAATACAACAATAATAGCTTTCTTTTCCATCATTCAACAACTTTCATAAAAATTAACTCGACGGCTTACATTCAAGCCGCATTATCGCTTATACATTCAATTTCCCACCCTAATCCTTACCAAAAATATTCAAGAACATCCTAAACAATTCACATTATATTTCCCACAATCCAATAATTTTCTCCAAGTTAGGCCGAAAACAGCCCCTAAACCGAGAGCAGCCCCTTTTACACATTCCTCATTTTCATGACATGATTTGTATCACAGTTCGCAATATAACGATATCATTCTCATAAAATATACAAATTACATCAACGCACAATAACCCTCGAATCAGCCCATACAATTTCAACATCTTTCTTAAGTCATTAAACGCTTATTTCCAACTAGAATTCATAATGACAACAACTAAGACGCGAAGCGATATTAATGCGATCTTCGACATACATAGGGGCTATACACGGCCACATACTCACATATATGAATTTTTATTCCCTTCTCCACTCTACACTAATCCAACATGATACAAGAATTGATTCATCAATTCAGTTTTTCAACACCCATTTGCACGCCCACATACCCCACACACGGCTCACACACCCATTACACAACCCGCTTCCAACATACTATATTTCATGATTTTCATCCATATTAACATACTACAATATGCATAAAACATTTATAACCCATAAAACAATACCACAACTCACCTTTCTTCTTTATTCCACAAGAAGGCTAGGGTTTGCGATTCACCAAACGGACGACTTGATCGCTCCAACGATGCTTCCACGCTACTTAGGGACCTCAAATGGGGGTTAACACCAAGAAATTAATTTTTGAAGAGCTTGAAAGGGAGGTGATTTTGGGAGGCGGCCGAGAGCCTCCCTCTCTTCACTTCTTGCTCTTTTTTTTTTTTTGTCTAAGTGTGGAATGAAAGAATGAACTAAGGGTCATCCTTTAAGTAGTACAAGACTTGGTCAAGGGTGCCTTGGCCCACACCAATGTGTTGTTCCAATTAAAATTGAACACAATTTGTGTGGGCCATTCACCCCACTTTCAACTTCCACCTTTATCACTTTTGGTCCCAAATTCTCCTAATTATTCCATGCCAACAAATTCATGAGCAACTTATGTCTCGAAATAAAATCGAAGGTCAAAAATCCCCGACTTAATATCCCGGAATA
>NW_026719853.1:0-10920 GCF_029784015.1 Lycium ferocissimum
GAGATGTGTTGCGTTGGGTTGTACGGAGATTTGAAACCTTCCGGTGTTATGTGTGTTATGGCGCCATCGACAGGGCGACCATATTTTTCGTGCCCTTTTGCATGCTTTCTATTTTAAAAATAAACATTTTGGCATTTTTGAAAATGTGCCTTTACTTTCGGTACTTATGTTTCGGGAGTGTGACTCGATTGTTCGTATTTCTGCTTTGCATACCCGCACATATTTAGACCGACCCCTTTAACCTGGGGCCGCGTTCATGCCGTGTGCACGTAACGACCGGCCTGGTGATCCGGTCGATTTAGGATACCTATCCCGTCGTGTCGGGAGTGCTCGCTTTTATCCAGGAGCCTACATCTTGGTATATACTCGTTCGTTACGCGCGCGCGTGTGTATGTGTTCGGGGCACGGGCGGGGTCCACAATCGCTCGTATGATTGTTGGGTTTGTTTAGCAGGTACGTAGTGTGTATGTGGGTTGTGTCTCTTTCCGCACGGATGAGTTTGTGTATATTATATGTTTTGGGCCGGCCGTGCCACCGGTTAACCTTGTCGGCTTTCGACATATATGTGTTTGAGTTTGAGATGTGTTTGAGATAGCGTTTGATATTTGTATACGCGTCGACCCACCGTGGTGCGATTCGGGGTTTGATGAATGCGTTTGGGTGCCCAACTCGGGCACTAGTCACGGCCTACGGGGTTGGGTCGTGACAATACGCTTGTCTTAATCCTTCAATTTAAATCCTTTTAGAATCTGTCAAAATTCGGACAGCATCTTCCCTGTTTATATCCCTAGCCCGAAATCATAATACCCATGTCAACAACATCATCATCAATACTAAAATATTCCATAAAACATCCCGCACGATCTTTATCCAATTTTTTAACCACCAAATTTATTATACGACCATTTAATTGCTTTATCTTCATAAATAAACTTAAAGCGATATTAATAAGGAGATATTCATACCTTATTCTTACTAAAACAGCAATATCTTCAATATCTACTTTGAATCCAAGCCAAAATCCACCACAAAATGATATTACAATCACAACTATACGTTGTCCGGGCCTCGATTAATGCTCTGCCACTCAAAATCACTCTAATCCCTCACTTTTATGGCACATACACACACCCATATGTTTGCTGAGCTTTTTGGGAAATATTACCAGTGAAAAAGAGGGGTTTTGCCCCCTTATATTGGGTGTTTAAGTCGGTTTCCACCGACTCAGAATTTGCCCTTCACGTTTGCGGCCTTGGGTCGCGTTCGCGATGGGTTATTCAGTCCTCCTTTTTGCGTTCGCAACCCTTAGGTCATTTTCGCGAAGGGTGAATCCCTGCTCTGGTGACCTAACTTGTAATATCCATAAAACTCTCCTCCGATGTGGTATCGGCAAGAGGTTTATTGTGTTGGAATCTAGACTTCATGAACTTCAATTTAGGCTTTTGTTTCACTTCAAAACTTCTGATATACTAGGAGATATACCCCTCTTAACTCGACCCAAAATTTCTGTCCAAAATTCTTCCAACTTTTTCTAAATTTTTGACAAACATATTTTCTTCGATTTGCTTGGTCCCGAAATCTTTTGAAATTCTCCATACATAATATTTATCATTAATCATACTTGATAATGGTCATGTCCTTTGGTTCCAAGGTTTTCCTTCCTGGTTACGACTTACGAGATCGTAAATCATCCTTTACTTCATTGTTACGTACTTCCTTTGGCTTGTACCTTTCAAAACTTCATGGGACATCTCTGATACTCCATTAATGTGGTGAAATACATGGCGTGCTCATGCTCTGAAAGTACGAGGTGTAACATCCTTCCCTTTAAAAATATTCGTCCTCGAATGTTGTAGCTTACTAAGTACTTACGATGCTATCATTAATTGCTTGAAATGATTGTCCTCCTTTAGTTCCTGATCTGCATGTTCTTATACTATGAGCTCATTAGTCTTCTTTCATAGTCTCCCAATTCTTTGTCAAACCTATCCATTAGTTCCATATTCTCATGTTCTTATGTATGTAGCCAGTGGTCAATTGGTATCTAGCTAACCGTCCTTGGACCCATTGCCATTAAAAGAGTCTTAACTCATGATTGTTATGGCTCCCTGCCGACCTGTGAGCACTCTTGATTGTTGTACTCTTTTGCCTTACTCCTTATTTCTCTTACTAGGAGACAAACTCTCTTGTTCAGATATAGTACCTTTCCTTGCTTGCTTCTCTAGTGCTATTTTAGATTATCCCTTTTTATACCAAATTTAATCCTTGTATACATACCATATCGTCTCCTTTTAATTCCTTGATCGGACCCCCCTTAATTCCTTAATATCATGTATATTCATATTTGAACTTTTCCTCCAATTTCCTCTCCCAATTTTAGCATAATTACAAAATAATTTCACGAACAAAAATCTAAGATAAAATCCTACTTAATCATAATTTCCTTCCAATATGAGTGTGCTTCCCTTTCTTAAGTCCTTGCCTCTTTATACCGATGACTAATTGAGACTTAAAACTAACCTCCATTCTTCTTCTACTCCTTATCGTCGTCCTTGCACCATTCTATTAGCCATTTCATCACGGCGATTGTTTATATGGTTCTATCTCGTACACTCTCACAATTGATATAACCGACGGCTTGAATTTCACTGATTTACGAGGTACTTTAATCTCGAGCGATCTGCCGATTGTCTTGCTATCCATAGGCACACTATCTTCCTTTCCTTTGAAGATTATTAAACTTCCTATAAATATTCCTCTTTTAAAGCTTTCATCTCTTCTAGTGCTACAAGTTCCTTTTAGTAATCCTGATTGTCCCTTATACTTATCCCTGGTCACATGCGGCCTTTCTCACTCCTTCTGCTACCCCTTGGAGTACTTTACTACATATCTAAATGTATCTAAAATTTCTTCAGCGCGAGCGATTTGAGTCATAGTCCGGAATACAACGTATCGCATTGGTGAAACTTATTCTCCTTCCCATATTGGTCTCATGATATACGTGCATTTAATCAATTCTTACTTTTCTTTAGCACATTCGTGACATATCGGTTCATCTCAAAAT
Source organism: Lycium ferocissimum (assembly GCF_029784015.1). Lineage (NCBI taxonomy): Eukaryota > Viridiplantae > Streptophyta > Magnoliopsida > Solanales > Solanaceae > Lycium > Lycium ferocissimum. The sequence continues at coordinate 3,065 of NW_026719853.1, forward strand.
TTAACTCCTTCAATCCAATATATTTCCCTCCTTTGAGCTTGGGGATATTGTAGCTCATCTTAAAACTGAATTTGTTCTTCCCCCTTTTTAAAGGACGTTCTATATACCCGTAACCTTTCGAGTGTTAACTGCCTTTACAAATTATCCGTCGACCTTATCGACCCTTCAACTCCCCTATTACATATAATGCCGAGTCCTTTTCATTGCGTGGTTTAACTTATTTTCCTTTTTGAGTTGAGTTTTGTACCAAATCAAAATGCTTATACATATCGGATACAATTTTGATGCCTTCTTTATTGTCTTTTCACTTCTACCTTTCATGACTAGTAGTCCCCTAGGCTAATGAATTAATGGGGACACCGGAGTTCATTAGGCCCCTTATGAAGTGTCCGACTGTACCACACTCCTTTAGCCTTAGTCTTTCTCCACGACTATCTTCTTAATATCCTTGAAATTCTCCTTGCTCTAGATTCCTAATTTTGATTCATGTCTATACTATACCATTAAAAGTTGATATTCCATACCATCCATTCCCACGATTCGTCCTTTCATTAGCTTAGCTCATTTTGTCCTATAATTCTTCTAAACTACTTGTTTGCATCCCAGCTATGCATCATAGTCTTTTTTAGTGTTCTGTCGATTCTTGTTCTTATCATGAAATCCTCACAAAGTACATCATTTCCTTTCTTCGTTGGTCGAGTCTTCATCTTCCTTTATGATACGACAACTTGTACACATATATATCTCGAATTTTCTCGATTTTCTTCATGATCGCATCTCTGTATCTTTCACACAACCATTGTCTTCTAATTTCAATTTGTTTTCCTTTGGGTAACGCTACTAACTCATTAACCTTATCCTGTTGTCGAAGTACGTGGCACATGATTCCCTTTAACCTTTTCTTTGACACCTCCCCCTTCCTTTTGTCTTCATAGTCCCTTTTGTTTTCTTTTACTCGTCAAACGCTTGTTTCCATTAGTCATCATTTACTCTTAGGTTAGGAAACTTTGGAGTGTTTCGTTACGAGTGTGAATCCCTTTTGACGCTAAAAATCTCTTCTTGGGGTACTTTCTTTCCTTAAATAGGCGTACCAATCATGGGTTCACATCCATCCTCCTGGTTAAATCTCAAGAGTTTAAAATTTCTTCGTCGCTCTCATAAGACCTATTTATTTCTTCTCAAGGATGCACCTTTGTCCATTATTTACAACCTTTCGGTTCGTTAGCGAAGATGTAGAGGTTGGTTCCGGGGTCCTCACATTCACCCTTTGTCACATACACCATTGCTCTATCTCCCATTGATTTATTTAAATTTGATCCTATCGTCTGCCTTTTTGCCTTCATCCTAACCTTTTCCTCAAATATATACTACTTGAACCTCAATGGGTATATGTTTTCTTTGTCCGAGTTTCTATCTGCTTCATGATATCATAACCTTCTTTTTCCTAATGCTCGTGCTTATATATTTGGTCGTGTTGCGCTATCCGACTTTAATTCCGAGAAAACCCAATCCTAATTCTCTTTGTAGCGCCATCGCCTCAACTTTGACATACAACACAATTAATATTTTTAACATGTCATAAAATCATTCATAAGGGTATACATAATACTCACATATAGCCACTCGTGACTTATCTTTTATCGCTTTTCAATACCTTTTCTTACGAGATATCCGTTGCCATTTGATTTTGTCCCGAATCTATGGTTTTAATGCATCTCCTCTCATTTTTTGTGAGCCTAGCGCAGAGAATTCTAATTGTAAAGCTCATATGCTCCTAATTTCCCTCGAGGCTATTTTGGTTTCTCATATTATTTTTTTCGTATGTCTAAATCTGTAGGTCTTCCTAGCATATCTTTCTACGTCCTAACGATGAATCCCAGCGATATAACTTTACTTAAAAATCTTTACTCCTACATGTACCCTGTCTCTTTGTCTAGATAATCAACCTCACATCCTTTACTTTTATGTAGCAACCGAATTGATTCTTGTGATATTTTATGTTCACTTTGTACACCTACTCTCTCTTCTTTTACATAAATCGACATCGCACCGAATTTCTCTATCGTCAAATAATCTTCACAACACCCGTCTAAAAAAAAATGAGGTGAAGCCTTCTTATAAGGATTAGTTAGAAATACACCACATATCCCTAAGGTTGATACAATCTCTACTTCCTTCATCGGCCAAGCCACATCATATTTAGAAATTATATATGCAATTTAGAAGACAATCTTAATTATAATCCAACTTACCTAACCATTTCTCATTCTTAAGTTCAAGGTCATCATTAATACCCGAAGTAACTCAGCCATAATAATTCTCATAATAGTACCAACTATCAAATACTCAGAATCCCTTTGAAGTCGAATGACTGGTGAATTTTAAATCCCAATGTAAACCCACATCTTATAGGAAAGTTCGATAAAACGAGTCTGTGTGCCTGTCATCAACCCGTTAACTTCCTTTTCCATATTAATATCTCTTCATTATCCTTTACTAACCAATCTAATATATAAATTGTAATACCGCATTTGAGTTCTTAAGGTCAACTTTCCCTATATCTTCAATAAATCTCAATTCTCCTAAATATCGAACGCAACTCATTCCGGTTCCACTAATTACTAATCATTCTTCCCTCCGGTGGTTCTTCCCTTAAATTAAATTAAAACCATTCTAAAACTTTTCTTTGAAAGCGTCTCATAACTGTTCATTCAATCATGACTCACCAAACATCCGATTGTCACATTTTCCCTTCAGCTTTTCTCATAGCATACACATTCAAAAAATTCAATTTGTAAAAATTTCAAATAGCTTTCCTTTATACTTCTTCGCCTCATTCCTACACACAGCCCCAGAAAACACATCCAATGCCTCGCATGCGATCACAAATACCCGTAACGTCTAGCTCAAAGTTCTTATATCAAAGTCTATCAATACCAATGCACACACACCCAAAATATAGATACAAGGCGAGCAAGTCGATTGTACATCTCAAGATTTTGGATCAAGGTTGCATTGCGAAGCGACTAACGTGGGCTTAAGGTGAGAATGAAGCCCTTACGAGATTAAAAAAAGTATTAGATAGCTTAAAGTGTGTACCATAGGATTTTGAAGTCATATGAATATGCGAAACTAAGTTCGTCGGAGAAAGTGAGATGTAAGTCATGTTTGGAAAGGTTTTCGCTATAATTGAGCTAATATCTATTTAGCAATGTCTTGAGGGGCTGCTATCGGGCCTATTGTATGGTTAATGAAGTTTTATATAAGTGCCAAGAAAGTTCCACAAGGATTGGAGGTCAAACGAATCAACAAAAACAAATTTGGAAAAATTGAGTTATACGACCACTTATACGGTCCGTATAACTTTACACGATCTGTATAAGGGTCCGTATAACAGTTACAGAGAAGGGTCATCACTGGTGGTATTATACGGTCACTTATATGGTCCGCATAAAATTGTACGGACCGTGTAAGTGTCAGTATAATCTCGTCGGGCAGCTTTATTTTTTTTAAATAGATAACCCAAGTTCTATTTTTTTCATTTCCATCTTCTCCACAATTCTTGAGAGCTGTAGAATATTCCACACACCATATCAACACAAATCCATGAGAAATTAAAGATCAAGGGGCAAGAGTCAAGGTATCCATGTGTTGGAAGATTTGCTAGGGTTAGTAGACTTCAAGAATTTCTTGGGTATTTGTCACACCCCGACCCTATCAGGGTGTGATGGGCACCCGACCCCATATCCGGAGCCGAGCGAACCCACGGATTCCTATTGTGCACATAAATTTTTTTTTCAAATCTCTAAACCGAATAATCGTGAAATACATAATAAAGCTTTCAAACTTGACAAAATCGTAATTGTACAAAATTTACTACATAACATAACTTGACATGTTTACCGACGGAGCCGCCGACAGATCGACACACCATACCCACAATGCCGTTCGCAAAGTCTCAATACGATCCGTAAAATCAAATCATAACGTACAAACTCCGACTCGGCGACCCGGGAGTGTTGGAGCTTGCCATCTCCGCCGGAACATCTTCTATAATACTTCAAATTACAGGGGAGTACCGCGCGCATGAAACGCACCCCGAAGACAGGGGTCGCACGGAAAATGTACCGAGTATGTAAGGCATGTAATATAGAAAAATGTAACATGACCGAAACAAGACAGTAACCATCAAATACACACGTTACTCGGACTAGCGTACGCTTACCTTTCGTACACAACTCATACACACTCGTTTCATATGCCAAAAGTATATAGAACAATAAATAGTCAATCGAATACCTAAATCGCTTAATTTGCAACCACGCATCGTACGTCCGAAGAGGTACGTAAAATACAGAGCGAACCCGTGATGTCACACGTCGTACGTAGTACGGAGCGTACGTAATGTTCGGATGAGGTCATGTACCGACGGTATACCGAACATACGTATCGTGCCGAGCATGGCATATATCGACGAGTACGTAACATACGTTTAAGGCTCAAGATGACTTATGTCGGACGTAAATATAGTAATACATATCAAAATCATAAATCTCATATGTGTATGACGTGTCCCGCCCTCCGATGAGGGACTCGGTGAACAGGATCATGTATATGTAATCGTATGTCATGTATGCAAATAACGTGTCCCGGCCCTTTATTAAGGGACTCGGTAGATAAGATCATGCATATCGAATCATATGTACATAACGTGTCCCGCCCCTTTATTAAGGGACTCGGTAGATAAAGTCACGCATCCTAATCATGTATACATAACGTGTCCCGCCCCCATCGGGGTCTCGTGAATAATAATCATGTGCCATCCCGGCCACCATCCCCATAACATCACATCATAATCACATACGTATAACGTGTCCCGCCCGCAAGCACGGCGGACTCGGTGAATAATGCAGAAGCGCGCACGAGAACATGTCCCGGCCCGGACTCGCGTGAATCGTAATCGTATCGTAACGTACACACGAGATCATAACATGCCCCGGCCCGGACTCGCGGAAAGATACATTGAGTCGCGCACGAGCAGTAGTGCGTAAACATATACATATGAAATCGTACTCGACGAATACATACGCTTATTAACATCCAAGATTCGTAACAAGTCTCGGTTCTTCCGAGTTAGCATCGGAGAGTTATAAGCATTTAACATACGTAAACCTCTTCGGACTTTCCAAGCGATCCGGGGTCGTGTTTGGAGAACATTAAGGCTTATAGAGCATACTCACATTAGCATACTGGGTCGTACGGCTCGTATCCAAATACATATAGCATAATACTTATATCGTACGCTCATACCGGAATACTCATATCGAGTTATCATATCGAATGCTTGTACCAAAATAAATAGGTCGAATTTCTATGCCGTAACATACATGTATACCGGCGTGTTTATTTTCAAATATTTATGTTTAAAACTTATATCGTAACACTTACATCGTAATGCTTATACCGAAATATTCTAATCATATCGTTCATGTCGGAATGCTTATATCGAGTAGTCGAGTCAAACCGCTAAATCTAAGTTACCTGTGTATTTATAACAAACTCGGAATATTAGCCAAAGGTTTTCCTTAGTTATCGTTTGAAAATAAGGCAATTAGTACAATATGATCGGGTCTTAGGGTTTGTGGGCCCACCTCGGCTCAAGTCGGGTAACGGACCTAAAATGTAGTCATCATGTCTCATTAGGTTGTCCTCAAAGATTTCAAAGCTTTTCGCTTTTATTTTTCAAAGATTACGGACATTAACACATAGCTTACAACAAAGCATACCTATTGGGTTCAATTCCACTGAATGAATAGTAACTAAATTCAGTCTCGGATTTTCTAGATTTAGAGTGACCCCCGAGGCTCGTAATCAAGCCTAGTACATCTAAGACATGCCAAAGAAGGAAAAGGGAAGCCTTACATACCTTTTCTGCCGCTTACGCTACTCCAAACCCCCGTCCGAAGTTCGCCAAAATCCGCAATTTGGTCATGCTTGCCGCTTACTATTCATGAAGCTTTAAAATTCCAATCTTGAATTAGTTCTTGTCTACCGAAATTCCGGCAAAGACCTCCCCGTAAATGCACCATCCCGAGAATATGGCTCGGCCCAAATATGTCAACAACAACCACCCAACAATCCAATAACACCAACAATTATCATAAAACGCACTATAACATAAATAGTCTTCTTTTACTACATAACTCAACAACTTTCATTCCAACTTCACATTTCCAAACTAATCTCAATGTTTTCACATTCATTACTAATCAAGATCACTCCAATACAATTCTAAATCATTTCATATCATTTCCACAAGATATTCACGAGATATACAAAATATGCAAACTTTTCACCAAAACCATAATCCATCCAAAACTTCTAATCTTCAACATACATATTCATAACATATTTCCGTCTTCCAATTTCATCAACCATAATCATAATTTACATCTTAACAATTTCATTTCCATAATATCACAAAATCATTCTAAAGTGAAATAACTTCCTACATTCCATTCCAACGTCAACTTAAACCATTTCACCTTCATTCACATTGTAAGGGTCACAACAACACAACTAACACATTAAACAAAATTAATCCATCATAACAACATACCACACGGCCAACATGGAAATTTCCCAACTTCATCCAATTTCATTCAACTTTCATTTTTAGTACAAAATCCACAATAACCACAACTAAAATACAACATAAAATTCAATTCATCCCAACTACACAATAATACATGCACACGGCCATATACACCTATGCACACCCGCCATGCAAACTTATATATTTCCATAAACTCTACTCATTTTTACATGCTACAACACAAGCAAACCTTCATAACATAATAACAAGGGATTAATCTTTACCTTTTTCTTCAAACTTCTTCACTTGACAAAGTTGTCAACTTGATGAAACAAGCCCTCTATCTTCCAAAACAACTCCACCATGTTGTAGAGGACCCTTGAATTGGTAGAAATACAACAAGAAAATAATTTTTGGGACAAGATTTCCCATAGCTTATTTTTTCCCCTTAGCCGTGAGCTCCTTGCTCTCTTTGTTCTTTCTTTTTTTTTTTTTTTTTTTTTTTGAGCTCTCTTCTTTGTCTTCAATTAGAAGATGAACCAATATATATATAATTCTCATGCATGTGAGGGGCACATGCCCCTCTCTAGAAATTTCCCTAATTTCTCTAGAAAAGATGACTAAATTTTGTCATCTTTTTATTATTTCCTTTTCTTTTTCTTTTTCTTTCTTTTAGTCACATGGCCAATATGGCCTCTTATGGAATTTTCATGAAACTTGGATGAAATTCCCATTTTGCCCCTCGACTTTTCTCAATTTTACCATTTTGCCCCTAGCCTTCCACATTATTTCCAATGGCCATTTTGCAATTTCTATTCTTACCCATGGCCTTTCCCAATATCTCCCTACTAATAATAGTCATAAATAATTTTATAACAACTTGCACATCAAAATGATTTTTTTGAAAATCGTCTCGCCCTTAACTTTCCACGACGACTTCGAATGTCCAAACGTACGGAGTACGGCTATAACAAGATTAAGCTTGGGTTTTTATACAAGTTGATAACTTTCTACAAAGCTCATTTTTATGAGGTAAAAGGTTATTCATCATGCTTATTTCATGTTATTAAGAATGCTTAGTTGTTGAATGATTTGGGTGAAAGGAGAAAGTAGAAGATGAGGTCTAAGTGTAGATTTCATGATGTTTATGAGTAGTAAAATAACTTGAGTCATGATTCTTAGTATGCTATGGATAAAATCTTGTACCGAAGGGTATTAATGATGACAAGGAAGTGTTGTATAAAAATTGTGCAAAGGTTGG
>NW_026719854.1:0-11097 GCF_029784015.1 Lycium ferocissimum
AAATTTCCGTATCACTTCGTCTCTTTCCAACCATCCCATATCTCAGTTTTCCTTAGGATACCCTATCTTTCATTTGTCTCTTATATCTCAATCTATAGAATTTCTTGCCTACTTCCTGTGGGGTCACCCATCGTAAAATCGTGCTCCCACACGAGCACGCTTAACCTCGAAACTTTGGTGGAATCCGGTGCCTTAATGTCGATATAATCGCGTCCACTCCGCCATGACCCTTATTACCTAACTGGAGCAATTTAAAGCCTTACGTATTTCTAACATTTTCGTAACACGTCCTTTCTTTTGTAATTACTATTTTACCCTTTTCGATCCTCAACGTCCACTTTTGCACTTATGTGTAACCGGCTTCTGTCTTCAGCTTCCGGTTCGGGTAGTGATCGCACCTTTATCACCATGCCAAATCCATAACCTTTCTTTCAAACGTCGTGATCTCGTTTGTTGTCTGTGTCATATCTTTCCGCGCTTCTTCCTCTTAGACGTACCCATTCTGGCAGAACCTCCTTTATCATTCCTACTTACTCAAATCGTACACGGCAATATCGACAATACCGTACGTAACATACAAGCTACATGGCATATTCCGGCCATCCCAGACTTTCGAGTTCCCTACGTAACAATTATCCGGACTTCTTACCTGCGTGACTTGCCATTTTCCGTCGCATATCCGGCTTATATGGGGAAGTCTTATTTCTTATGACTTGGCTCTGTCGCACGATCACAAGACGGAGAAAGAAGGTCAACACTTCCCTAAATGCCCGCCGAGAAACTCTCCCGTTTATAAATGTGGCCGGCTTCACACCCATAAACAAGGACTCTACTGGACACGACTTTGCGTACAAACCCAGACCGACCTCGCTCCGATACTACTTTGTCACACCCCGATCTTACTAGGGTGCGATGGGCACCCAACCCCATATTCGGAGCTGAGCGAACCCGCTGACTCTTATTACATATATACTTTCTTTAGATTCTTAGATTAAACAAAAATAAAATATATAGTAAAACTTTCAAAATCTTTTGTCGTTTCCAATTAACTACAATCAGAACATAAGGGCTCAGAATATAATGTATAATAAAAATGCATCGGTGGTGGAACCATTTTCAAAACACGACACTAGGACCCACGACTGTCTCCGCAAAGTCTCTAACTTCGAACCAATCGCACAAGCATATAATCGACTCTACAGCACTCCGGTACAAATGGAGTCTACCAACTCCGCTGGAACGTCTTCTCCGCAATAGTTTCCTTACTTGTTCGAGTGTACCGCGTGGCATGAAACGCAACGCCCACAAAAGGGGCGTCGATACGAGCAATGTACCGAGTATGTAAGGCATGAATAAATAACGTAGTGGTAGGAGTATACATATGAATAATGTACATATAAAAACATAGAACATATCACGAGGGAGAGGTATCCGTACATGTGAATGCCGCCTAGAGCGTATGCCATGCATGCTTGTCTTTCATATCATATCATATCATATCATATCATAGCGCCGAGCAACGTCGGCTCGCCCACATAGCGCCGAAATACGCCGGCTCGCCCACATATCCCACGTCCGGGATGATATAACGCCCGACTTGTGGCAATGCGTCTATAGCGCAACATATGTCCCTTCCCCTCCAAATCTCCCTCCCTCCCCCCATATACATATACATATGTCATATACATATATCATATAAGCATGCAGGAGAGCCCAAAGAAAATCATGTATCCATCGGAGTGACATAAGGTCGGAAACCTCCGATTACATTATGGAGTAACCAGGGTCATCATGTCTCACCTTGAGGAACGATTATCATAAGGCGAGACTATCAACGGAAAATAACATTAAAAGAAAACATGGAATGAAATCATGGACATGATAAACGTTAACTTGTATGCTTTGAAATCTTTTAAAAAAAATAGTATCATAATTAAGGAATAGGATTAAAGATCAAGAACTAGTTTAACACTTTCATACTCGTATTGGATTTCGACTTAAGGCTGCTTAGTCATGGAATCATTCTTGTCATACTTATCATAGACATATCCACCGTCACACCCCCGATCTTACGTGGTGTGATGGCGCCGACCCTTACCTGTGGACGAGCGAACCCTCTGACTCTTATCCCATACGTAAATTTTTTTTTTTTCCTCTAAGTCAAATACACGTGACAAAGCTCACTAAAAATATTCTTTCTGTTGCTTTCCGAGCAAATCAAATTTGTAACTGTATACAACTTATATCATGATACAAACCGACACGTTGGCCTAGCAGAACACCATTGCGTACCGACTTCTCGGGTACCCACGACTGCTTCGCAAAGTCTCTAATCGTGATCGTAAATCCCGGCACGTGTACTCGGACACAAAGCCACACTCCGTGCCAAATGGAGCTTGCCAACTTCAACCGGAACATCTTTCTATATTAACTTCGATCCAAATGCAGGTGGCGTACCGCGCGTATTTAGCGTACCCGAAGAAAGAGGGTCGATACGAGCAATGTACCGAGTATGTAAGACATAAACAATAATACGAACAGAGCATAAGTATGAACAACGGTACATGATTATAAAATGCGCGACGAGACAAGAGGATAACCGTACATATGGACGTGCTTGCGTAGAAATATAGGTATATCATAGGGTTGTATTTAAGCCGTACATGTGCGCGCCCGCCGAGGGCGGATACCATGCGTTTAGCTTCCTTTTTTTTTAACACGGTGGTTCTCATTCTTGTACGAAAACAGATACTTTTCGGAAAACGGTACTTTTTACTTGCGTTTATAGACGCCAAGATTCATCGGCTCTCCCACCCCTCCACGACGGTGTCCCAAATATATCACATATATATATATATATATATCACATAAACGTACGCGCGCGTGCGTGCTCTCCCATATCCGCGTCCGGCATCCCGCGTCCGGATGATAAGCGCACCGAATCGGTGGACACGGTTGCCTCTCCCCATTCCCCACATATACAGTGTATACACATACATTCATTAATATCAGATATTATATACATTATCATATAAACAGCATGCATGGGAGCCCAAGGAAAGTCATGTACCTATCGGAGTGACGTAAGGTCGGTAACCTCCGATTACATTATGGATTGACCAAGGGATCGCTTTGTCTCACCTTGAAGGAACGAGTATTTTAAGGCGAGACTATCAATGAAAAGCAACATCATGAACAACGTAGAATAGGGTCACAAGACAAAAGATTTCGTATACTTTGGAATCTTAGGAAAACAGTATCATACTTTTTCTCATCTCTAGCATCATCATTATCATCATAGAACCATAATCGTTGTCTTAGTCTTTAAGGCTTTCAATATTGTAAAACTTGGTTTTTGAGAAAAATGAAAATTTTAGAAAACATTTGTAAACTTAGGAAGGAAAATCATGCCTTGGGATCAATGGTTTAGTTAGAACGGCTATCGTTTGGTAGTCGGGATAATAACCAAGAACTTTCATTGACTATAATACGAAATAAGCCTAATGGAACAATAGGAGGGAATTCGGGAATAGTGGGCCCACCTCGGATCAAATGAGGCGGCATACACCATTTGCGTATAATACGTTTCGTGTCATTACTTATGAGGGTTTTAGAATAGTCGGGTGTGGTTCATACAAGTTCTAGGTGTTTAGGAAGCTTTTTCAAGATTTTACACAATTTCTAGTTCAATTTACCGAATGAATAGTAACTAATTTCAATCTCGTTTCTTCTAGGAAAGGAATTATCCCCGAGGCCCGTATCCGGCCTAGTACGTCTAAGACATGCCATAGAAAGAAGGGTTTCCGCTCCTTCTGCTACTCCAAATTCAGCTTCCAATTTCGCCAAAATCTACAAATTGGTCACATATGCCAAATAGTGATTAGAACCTTTAGAGATTAAATCTTGAGTGCACGTTTGTTTACAAAAATTTCGGCAGCACTTCCCCTGTAAATACGCCATCCCCGAGATTCTAACTCGGCCAATTTAATCAACAACAATCCGGGAATTCAACCCGGCCAAACCAACAATACATTTATTTCTTTCAAACTCATAAACTATATCACAATTCCATACATTTACGATTACTTCCATGAATTCAAAAGAGCATATTCAAATCATATTAACTTCCAAATCAGCCCACACAACTTATAACTTCGACTTGGATCATTAAACCTTTATTTTCAACATAAGATCCACAACAAGTAACAACCAAAATACTAAGTAAATCCAATTCATCCCTTTCATACTAAGGCAGCCCTCATTCGGCCACTTATGCATACACACAACTTCATGAATTTCATCCATTCCTTTACATTACAACATGCACAACCATTCATAATACCATCATCCAACAAGCTAAATAGATTAGTTTTTCACTTCCATGCCATACTACATATACACGGCCATACAACACAACACCACAATCTCATGAAATTTATTCCTTTCTACACATCACAACATGCATAAACACCTATAAAACATGCAAGAAAGATTGAACCTTACCTTGTTCCTTCACCTCTACCTTTCTCGGCCAAGACTTCCTTTTGCAAGACGGATAGTTTTCTTGTTCCAACAACCACTCTATGTTGACAAGGACCTTCCATTTAGTAGGAAAACATGAAGAGAAAAATTTTCCATGGTCACCTTCAAAGGGCTGTTCGTGCCAGCCCTTGGCCGTCCCCTCTCTCTCTCTTTTTTTCATCTTTCTTTTGTTTTCTTTCTTGTTTCTTTTCTTGTGTTGAATTGGCCATCTTTCCCTATATATATATATATATTGCATACATGTGAGGGGCACATGCCCCCTCTCTAGATTTTTCTTGATTTTTCTTTTCTTTCTTGAATTTTCTAAAATGGCCAAAGATGACTAATCTAGTTGGGCTTGGTCATCTTTGATCCATAATCCAAATTGGGCTTAGTCATGCTTGTCCATTCATACATATATTTGGCCCACAAATATATAATATACACTTGTGCCATTTCATGAAATTATTTCCACTTTTAGCCCAAATTTTTCTTATTCCAAATTTATCCTTAATGCTCCATTCCAATACAAAGGATGAATAAACAACTTACGCATTCTAAGAAAAGTTTTAACCTTGTCCTTAGCTTCCCGACATTAACTCGGAATATTCAAGCGTATAAAATGCGAGGTATAACATCCACTTCCTTACATCATCGTTATCATTATCATCATAGAAATATTCTCATTAGAATAGTTACAATATTTATCGTTTGATAACGGAGCAATAAAGAAAATCCGGGAATAGTGGGCCCACCTCGAGTCAAATGAGGTGGCGTACACAATTTACATATGTTACATTCCAAGACGTTACTTATAAGAGTTTTAAGGTAGTCGGGTCCTAATTGTGCGAGTTCTAGATGTTTAGGTAACTTTCCAACATTTTATGCAAAATATTAATTCAATTCTATTGAATGAAAAAGGGTTGATTTCAATCTCGGATTTCTAGGAAAGGAATTGTCCCCGAGGCCGTGTGTCCAAACCTACTACGTCTAAGACATGCCAAGAAAGGAAGGTGAAACCTTACAAACCTTTTCCGTTCTCTTACGCTACTCCAATTTCCGGGCCCAAGTTCGCCAAAATCTACAATTTGGTCACATTTACCAAACGTCAATTAGAGCATTTAGAAGTTGAATCTTAAGGTAACACTTGCCTAACGAAATTTTGGCAGCATTTCCCCTGTAAATACTCCATCCCACCAAGTTCGACTTGGCCAATTTCAATCAATAACAATCCGGGAATTCAACCCGGCCAAACCATCCACAATAATGCCAATAATCGTACTAACAATTTCAATAATCAACCCAAAGTACATTCTAACAATTTAATCGACATACTACTTCCTTCAAGATCTTTTAACTCCAATAAGAACAATAACAACTTAATAATTTACACATTAACAACATCATACTAACAACATTATATTCCTATTCATGCAAGAACATCACATTCCCTTTACATAAACTTCCAACAAGCCTCCAACTTCTACCACTTCACTAAACTCATTAAGCTTCTATTTGCAACATAACATCCATAACACAACAACCAAAATACTAAATAAAACTTGCTCACCATTCCTTCATAATTCATAATTATACACGGCCATATATACCATATACAACTGACTCGCCAACACCAACACACTAAATTCATGGTTTCCATGCATTTTCATCATGAAATTCACACAAACAACAATCAAGTTACTACATGAATTCAATCCAATTTTTTCCACATACGACCCATTCGGCCATCACAACATCATCAATATTTTTCATGAATTTCATCCTTTTTCACATACTACAAACATACCTGACAACAACCAACATATTACATAATTAATTTATTCTTTTCTACACAACACAATACCATACATACGGCCACACCACGCACCACTCTGCCACAACTTCAACATGCAAAATTTCATGTTTTTCATTCCCTTCTGCACAACATGTACCAAGCATCCATAACACAAAAAGGAGATTGAACCTTACCTCTTTCCTTGTTCTTCAACTCTCGGCTAGAGTTTAAATTGCAAGAATAGTTGGTTTCCTTGTTCCAACAACTCTTGGTATTAAAGAGGACCTTCCATTTAGTGGAAATACTTGAGGAAATAATTTTCTTGAGCAATCTTTCATAGCCAAATTTTGGCCATGGTGGCCGAATACTCTCTCTCTTCATCTTCTTTCTTTTTTTTTCTCTCTCTCTTAAAATTTCTTGACTTTTTGTAGAGAAATATGACTAATATGTCATATATATATATATAGCTCCTTCAAGCATGTGAGGGGCACATGCCCTCTTTCTTCATCTTTTTTTTTTCTAGAGTTTTCTTCCTTTTTCTTGAAAATAAAAGATGACTTAATTGTTTGACTTAGTCATCCCTTGGCCTTTTCTTGAACATGGTGAAATTCCCATTTTGCCCCTAGCCTTCCATAATATTACCATGAACCCTTTTGTAAATATCCCTCTTTACCCTTGGCCTTTTCCAATATTTCCATACTAATAAGGTTCATAATTAATATTCACAACCCACTTGTACATTAAAAAAAAAATTTGGGCATAGTCTTGCCTTTACTTCTCGCAATTATCCCGAATTATCCAAACGTACGAAATACGGGTTATAACAAATAATGATTCGATAACATATGATGACTATGATTTTCGTAGGCGGGCCCGGATTGGGTTAACGCTCGTCCGTGGGTCTCGCGATCTTCTTCTGTATAATTCTGATGGCTTTTGAAAGAATTCAATATGACTACCTTTCCGACCCCCGAGTATGATTACTTATTTATCTGTTAAGTCTGAAACAAGGATTTTATGTATGTGATTTTGATACGTGACTATGGTTTCTGAAGTTCGGTTTGATATGTTCCCGAGTGACATTCGGAAGAAAATCGATTTACCATCATCTTGGGTTGTAAATAATGGTTCGCTTTGATTATCTTTGTTGGGTCTTTGTAAGTGTTTTGCATTGCATATGATTTCCCACATTAACCGCTCGTGCATTTTGTTATTACCTCTTTCCGAGTCCCGGGACGGCATGTGTGATATTACCGCCGGATACTTGACCGCGGTATGTGTGATATTGACGCCGGATACTTGACCGCGTATTCTGTGATATTGACCGGCCGGATACCGCGGTATGTGTGTATTGACATTTGGATACTTGACCGCGGTATGTGTGATATTGACCACTGGATACTTGATCGCAGTATGTGTGTTATTGACCGCTGGATACTTGACAGCGGTATGTGTGATATTGACCGCTGGATACTTGACCGTGGTATATGTATATGTAACATTGCGTGGGTTCTTGCGCGCGGTATGTGTATACGTGATATTGTCGCTTCAGTACTCGACCGCGGTGTGTGTATATGTGGTATGTGATATGTGATAATATGATGATATGATCTTATTTGCCAAGTCACTCGAGGGCCGGGACACGATATGTGTGCGTATGATATGTGATTTTGATAGTGCTGATTATAATTAGTCGATTAATGTCAACGACTCATATGATTTGTTCATATATATATGGAACGAAACGTTTTACAAAAGAAAGCTAAGCATTTTGGCATTCGGATTATCACATTTGTCTTCGGTACCGCTTATGTATGATTTGTACTTCAAAGCACTTTGGTAATACGATTTTTATGCTCATTTACCCTCCTTACTTTGGTTATGAACTCGTTTTACGTATGCCATGCTTTACATACTCGGTACATATTTAAATCGACCCCTTCTTCGGGGGGGTCGCGTTTCGTCGCGCGGTACCCGCCGAATAGTGCAGGTGAGGTTAGCGTTCCCAAATTTGGATTGGCGAGCTCCGTTTCCTCCGCAGTGCGCGCGGAGTCGAGAGTGCTTTTTGTATGGTATCTGGAGTTATAGTAGAGACTTTGCAGACAGTGTCGTGTGTATGATATGTCAGTGTTGTAAATGGCTATGTAAGCCGATGTATTATTATGCATTATGCTACCAACTTCATATGTTTATAGATTTCATACGATGCTAGTTTTATTTGATTTGACAAAGATGAAAGGCATGTTTGTTTTCAAAAAAAAAAAAATTCATTGTGTACTTGTGATATGATTTGAGGGCCCGACGATGTTCATGGTATTGTGAGAGTCAGCGGGTTCGCTCGGCCCTAGGTAAGTGTCGGGTGCCCATCACGCCCTATCGGATTAAGGGTGTGACATTTCCACGTGGATCAAGGTAGCCTAACACTAAGTGGCTTGTATATATGTAAAGGTGACATCTACCAGACCACTAGTCATTAATTCAAGGTGGTGGCAAAAGGGGGTGGACCCCACAAACCACTAAATATTTTCTTTATTATTTTACTTTTGATGTACTTTATCTCTCCTCAAATATATACATAGCACCGTTAACGTTTTAGCTAAGTATGGAGTAAATATGTATGTTCCCTCTTTCTCAACTTAATTAGGATAAGTCCTCTTGGGAAAATACGAAACAACGTTATTCAATTTTGTTACGGGTTTCGCGCACCACTTCTTCGATCTTGTCGTTCCGTTTTATCACGTTGTTGAATTCGGGCTTTCTTCGAAGGGAATTAAGGTGGATGTAGATCATGTCTTTTCATATAGGGTAAGAAATATTCTCTCCTAGGTATAGCTAAATTCATCCGTGTCATAGCTAAGCGTGGAGATGGGAACTACGGAATTAATGGCGGGAAATACGTATAAGTCGTTGTTGTTGTGTGGACTGATTTGGAGTGTATTCTTTAGTTGTCGTGGCTGGAATTCTTTGAATATAACTTGTGCATGTTGTTGTTGATGTTGTGATTCTTGATCTTTGAGTTGAGAAAGGATAAAAGTAGGGGAGATGATGCCGAGACTCTTTGTAAACGAGTTATCATTTGATATACATCATATACTAGTGTTCTCTAAGTTGATGGGCGTATTATCATTGTTATAGGTTGAAGTTCCAATTGAGGTGAGTTCGTTATTGAGTGCGTATTGACGATAATAGGCATATGAAGGCTATCCCCTTTCCTTCTTCTGGCATGTCCTTAATGTAAATAAAGCGTAGTGAATGTCTTTCTCATGATTCCATTCATGATAACTGAGAATGTCCTTGATTCTTATTCACTTCTTGACAATAGGACTTCTAAGAGTATTGTACAGTTATTCCTCATATCCCATGTACTCCAGATGAGTCGTTGATATACTTCGTGATAGTGTAATGTATACGACGATAGTTGGAACACAAATCTACCATATATTATTCCAGTAAAACTAGACACTTGCTTTTAATGAGAGAATGAAGCTAATGAGATGAATATGGATGGTAGACGTCCTGACAAGGTATAATTTTTCAAATGTTTATGTTACACTTCCCAGGGAACTCTTATGTACTTATTAGTTACTCGATATTGAGAGAACTAATGGTAATGGTAGTGCTACTTGTGTGAATTGAATGTGGATCGGGTTGCACGTTTCGCAACACATGCATTGAAATTGGATCGAGTTGCATGTTCCGCAACACATGCATCGAATATGGATCGAGTTGCACATTCCGCCATACATGCATCTTATGAGGATCGGGTTACGCGCAATATATGTATTGAGGCTTGGGTTGGGTTGCACGCCGCAACATAAGTTCGGATAGCACTATTTTAGTAAGATAATCAAGGCCACAATATTGTATATAGATATACATAAGGCACGAAAGTATAAAGAGGTACATGATTATATGTGTTAGGACTTATATAGATAAGTCAGAAGTGTCAGGTTACACTCTTATCTTTCCTGTTCATGCTATATGGTAAATAGTATTGTATTTACACTTACATACACGGATTACTTTCTCTGTATTGACGAGTCTTTTTGCACAGGGCGTTGTGCTTCGTGCCATATTTGGTTTTAGACGGAGACGGTGAGGACCATGATGTAGGTTGCCTTTAGAGTACAGTGTTTGGTTGGTGAGCACCATCTCTTCCAGGAGCATTCTTTGAGTCAGGGTTGTCTATTATTGTTATGACCCGTATTTCGTACGTTTGGATAATTCAGGATAATTGCGAGAAGTTAAGGGCAAAGCTATGTTGTGATCTTGTTTAATTCACAAGTTGTTTATGAGTATTGTTTATGAATATTATTAGTAGGGAAATATTGGAAAAGGCTAAGGATAAAAGGGAAATTCGCAAAGTGGCTCATGGGAAAAAATTGTGGAAGACTAGGGGCAAAATGGGAATTTCACAATGTTCAAGAAAAGGCCAAGGGATGACTAAGTCAAACAATTAAGTCATCTTTTATTTTCAAGAAAAAAGAAAATTCTAGAAAATGGAGAAGGGGCCATATGTTTATATTCTTACTTGAGGGACTTAATTATAATTATGGGTAAGTGGTGAAGATATGTATATATAAGAGGTATCATTTTAATTTAAGAAACTAGGAGAAAGAGAAAACAAAGAAGATGAGGAGAAAAGCGAGCCATTTTCGGCCATGGAAGAGCAAGGTTGCCCCCTTGAAATTTTGTTAAAAAAATGATCTATTCTAGTATCCCTACGAATTTGAGGGTCTCTTCAACATGGTATAATCATTATAGCAAGTAAAGCATCCATT
>NW_026719855.1:0-11295 GCF_029784015.1 Lycium ferocissimum
TTTCATATAGACCATGCCAAAAGAAGAAAAGGAAATAGCCTTAACATACCTGAAACTCTTGAAATGATTCCAACTATTTATCGCTCCAAAATCTACATATAAAATCATTATGCTATCGTTAGATTATCCTCGAAGACTACTCTTTAAGCTTCCAACTATACTCTTTTAAGATTTCCGAAAATCGGGCAGCATGTCCTCTGTTAATATCCCTATCCCAAAACCAATCCAATACCAACAACAACAAGTAACAACAACCCAACTACAACGACAATAATACCCAACTCCTTTCATCGCAATCAATACCAATTTAATATCCAAAACATCCCACACGATGTTTATAAGTTCTATCAATCGATTAATCAATTATACGATGTCCTAATGACTTTATCTTCCGTAAATAAGTCTCAATCAACCAAAAGTGGAAGATTCATACCTTTGATTTGCAGGAACAATGATTTCTTTACTCTTTACTTCGATTTCGAGCTTCAATCCGCTATAATACGATACTATGATTGAGATTACGCGTTACCCGAGCTTTATCACGTTTTAATCTTAAAAGTAAGCTAAGATTTGGTTAGGAATGTTTTAGGGGACCCTACAGAGCATTTGGGTCGGTTTTGGATGGGAAAATGAATGATTTGGGGCTGAAAACCCCTTAAGTACGACTTATAAAGTCGGCCAAACCCGACCTGAATTCGACCCAGCTGGCTGCTCCGTCAGCCCGACTTGAAACGTCTATAACTTCTTATCCCTATGTCATATGAAGGCCCAAAACCTATGGTTGGAAAGGTATTTCAATTATCTACAACTTTCATTTTTTGTGTTTTCCCAAATTCTAAACTTATAATGGCGTGTTGGCCTCGTAAAGCTAGATCACCCGAAAACGTATCCTTAAATCTTCCTTTTGGAGTGCTTATGCTCATATTTGGCTTAAGTGTCCTTATTAAGAATTGATCAACTTCCCATGTACTATTCATATAACCTGTCATATGCCCTTCATAAAATCTCGACATGTGGGTACCACTTTAACTTACTGTTACGAGGGCTATTTATCAAGTAACGTATTAACTAACTTACACCATATGACCTCCAATGTCATCTATATGTTATTCTTATACATATATAACAGAATCTTCATCCCTAATCCTTATATATTTTTACTCTTCCCTGAGCCCATACTAAGTCGTCTCATGAGTCTTGGTAACGCGAAATTTTCTGGGGTGTAACACTCGTAGACAGATGCGTATAGTTAGACGTCTTATAACCTTACCGGTTCATTTTTTGTATATCATTTTTATAGCCTTGTTGGCTTGTTTATATATATGGGGCAGAGTTGATGATAACCATATAGATGAACTATTATTTGAGAATTCATGCCCGTATAGATTATGATAACTGTGAGTTAGTTATGTGGTCCACCAAGATGCGATTATCAGAAGCATGTTAGGTGGTGCTCGCTAGGTTAGCTCCGGGTACCCGTCATGGCCCTCCGATTGGGCTGTGACAAAAGTGGTAGCAGAGCAGTTCATCCTATGGTGTGTCTACGAGCCATGTCCAGTAGAGTCTTGTTTATGGTTGTGAAGCGCGCCACACTTATAAACAGGAGGATGCGGGGCATTTAGGAATGATTGACCTTCTTCTTCATCATAGATCGTGCGATAGAGCCATGATATAAGATTTTCTTTTTTTTAACAATGTGTTATATTTTCGATGCCTGTGAAGAGAATAGCAACAGCGGCCCAGAAGGGCAAGACAGTGGCTGGAAGAAGGACTGAGCGGGAGCCACTAGTAGATATAGAGGAGGGTGAGTCCCAGAATGAGGTTCCATCTCGGACCCTTCATACTCCACCCATTTCAGGAGCGTGAAGGGGCCTCAGCTCCAACTCTAATACCCCCAATTCCTCCACTCGATGCCTCAGGCCAGGGGATAAGAGAGGCCATCCATTTACTGACCCAATTGGTCGCTGCTCAGGCCCAGCAGCAGGGTGCGAGTCATGGGGATATAGCTGTCAGTGCTAGAGCCTGTAATTTCATTAGTCTGAACCCTCCAGAATTCTTTGGTTCAAATCTAGATGAGGACCCGCATGGCTTTATAGATAAGATATTAAGGACATTGCGGATAATACATGCTTCCGATGTTGAGTCGGTAGAGTTGGCCTCTTACAGACTGCGAGATGTGGCAGTTCATTAGTATAACACCTGGATATCTTCTAGAGGGGCAAATGCACCTCCCCCGATATGGCAAGAGTGTTAGACCCCGTATTTTTATACCACGGATTATTCGTAAGTAAATCAACATAAATCCAATGACAAGATTATTGTTGGATATGAGACAAGGATTTTAATCCACGATTTTAGTAAGTGCACGACTTGCTTGCAATTTTATTTGGTATGGAAATATTAATGGAAATTTGAGATTAATTTACCATGATTAGATTATTAAGTCATTAGTGGGATCAAGTGGGCCCACAACACATGGCCGAATTTGATTGGTGGTTGAATAAAAAGTTGACACATGTCCACTTTGTAAAGATGATATATAAGCATAAGTGGATGACTAAGTCATCACTTATACCACAAATTAATCTTGCAAGTTAGGTCTTAGTGAGAAAAGCTCTCAACTTAAAGAGAGAGAAGTTCGGCCACTGTTCACGGGCGGTGCCACTGTTCACGGGCACTGTTCACGGCTCCACTGTTCACGGCCAGCCCATTTTTGCCCCCTTCTACAGAATTAATTGGAGAGATTTGAAGATCAAGAGGAGGAAAAATATGGAGGTCATGGCTTTCTTGAAGACATTACATGGTGAAAATTAGAGCTTGTCTCTAAGGTAAGATTTAATTCTTTTCTACATGTTTTGGAGGTAGTTTAAACTTGTATAGCTTGGTAGATGTGTGTTAAATACAAAAGGGTTATGTATGTTGATGTTGAATTATAAATTGAGCCGTGTAAGGGGGTGTTTCGAGTAAGAATGATGAATTGATTTTAGTAGCATTATGGAGGAATTAAATGGTTAAATTTAAAGTTGTGTTGTTTTATGGACATGTTGTTATCCTTGCTGAATTGAAAGGATTGAGGGTATGATTATGTTCATATGATTATTGTTGTTGTTATCATGGATTATGTGATGAGAATGAAGGAATTTAATGGTTAGAGTTGGAGTTAAATTTGTTGTGGGTTGTTGTAGGGATTATAATGATAATAATGTGATTTACTTGAACATGGATAGATGATGTAGTTGTGGTGTAGCTGCTGTAGTATTTCATTAAATTTGCTGAAAAGATTGCATGGAATAAGGTATAAGAAGTGTATATGGGCTGCTTGGTGTATTGTAAGTGTTCGTTAGAATTTCGGGCATCGCTATGTTATAGTTGGGGGATGTTTTGATATGTTGTTGTTCTTGTTGAAATAAAAGAATTGAAGATATGGTTGTGTCCATATGTTATTGTTGGTATTTCTGTGTCAACAGAGAACAATTGAAAATTCGGATAGGCGAATATATAGGGAAATCTTGCCAAAATTTCTGTAGACAAGTGCTAGTTGGGATTTAAAATTCTAAGTACTAGTAGCTAATTTATGGGTAATTGATAATATTATTGTAGATATTGGAGGGACCGAGACTTGATTCGAAAAGTGATTAGCGAGAGATCGAGGTATGTAAAGCCTATCGTTCCTTCTTTTTGACATGATCCGTTTTGGGAGAAACAAAATGTATATGTATGCTTATAAAAAAAAAAAAGGATCCTATTCTTGGAGCCACTAGGATGGCTAACATCTTTGACCTCCATAAGCTATTCCATATGGCTGGGTACATATTTTATGATGTTCAAATATTCTATTTATTATGTTCTAGATGTTGTTGAAAGAAAACGAGAAGACTAAAGCCTTTGATGAATATTTCGATATGAAAATATGGTCTTAAAGTCCCCATTTGATTTGATCCATAATGTTATCCGCAAGTTTATTAGTATGAATATGTGATCCACAATGATGTCCGAAAAATATTTGATATGGCCAAAGTTTGGATATGTATATTTTGGATATGCGCGTATGATTCTAAAGCTCCCTTTGAAGTGCTCCATAATGTTATTTGAAATCTTCTTAATATAAATGGTACTCGAATTTATAAATACGACTTATGAAATATTTTCAGAAGATTCCGTATTTCGAAAGTTTGTAACTCTCTTATACTAATTCCAATTGACCCGAATTTTATTTTGAGCCTTGATAATACGTAAAAATATTTGGCTATTGAGTTTGAAAGAAATTTATTTATTTATTTATTTATATGCATATGGTTTCCGCACTACTACGCTCGTGCCCACTATTATGATATTTTTCGCCGAGTCCCGGGCCGGTTCTGTTGTCGTGCGCATTATGATATACTCCGGTGTTATGCTGTGTTTGGCGTTATGCTGTGTTTGGTGTTATGCTGTGTTGTGATATGTGACGGGGATTCGGAGATTTGAAACTTTCTGGTGTTATGCTGTGTTATGGCGCCATCGACAGGCGGGCGACCATATTCCCAGTACCCTATGCATGATTTGTATTTTTGAAAGAAAACATTTGACATTTTGAAATCGCACTTACTTTTACGTATTTACATTTCGATTATGATTCAGATTTAATTCTTGTACCTTCTGCTTTGCCTACTCAGTACATATTTAAATCGACCTCCTTTCTTCGGGAAATTTGCGTTTCATGCCCGCAGTGATCGGTATGACATACGAGTTTGGTGATCCTCTCGTTTAGGACACCCTCTTCCTCGTCGTTGGAGTGCTCCTCTTATTCGGAGCCTACATTTTTGGCACATATTCATCCGTTGCATATGTATATATATTTGTTCGGTGGGTACGGCGGGGCCGTCCCGCCATATGGTTCGGTTGGTCCGTGTGAGGTACGTGGACGTATATGTGGGTTCGTGCCTACTTCCGTACGGTGTGTTTGTATGATATATGTTTGGGCGATCCCGCTCGCCATGGCGTTCCCGGCGTGCATATGTATATATGTTTATAGCCGTTGCGCCATTTGATAGCCTTGCCGGCTCCTGATATATATCTATATATATATATATGGTTGTGTTTTAACTGTGTCTGAGACAGTTTGATATCATTTGAGGCAGCGTGTGATAATTATGCCCGTATAGCTACCTGTATGTGATTCGGATTGGATGAGTGTGTTCGGGTGCCCAACTCGGGCACTAGTCACGGCCTACGGGGTTGGGTCGTGACAAAGAGTTCGTAGATACTTTCATCCGACATTATTTGCCGCCAGAAGTTCTACGGGACGGAGCTGACAGGTTCTTGAATCTTAGACAAGGGAATATGAGTGCTCGAGAGTATAGCCTCTATTTTAATTCTTTGGCTAGATATGCTCCAGCTATGGTAGCTGATATGGGGGACCGCGTACACCGGTTTGTGAGTGGTTTGGGGTCACATTTGATTAAGGAGTGCTTGACGGCCTCACTTCAGGAAGGAATGGATATTTCTCGTATTCAGGCCCATGCCCAGAATCTGGAAGAACAGCAGCAAAGGAGTGAGCGTGAGTATGATAGGGGTTATAGCAAGAGGGCTAGATCCTCAGGTGCTATTAGTGAGTTCAGAGAGGGTCAGAGACAACAATATTCCAGGAATTGTGCCATTCAGCGGCTAGTGCACCTCCTTGATTTGCAGGCAAGAGATTTGACCGCCATATTTATTCCAGACCAGGTCATAGCTCCAGAGTTTCGAATTCCCAGTATAGAGGTGGTTCCAGTCAGATGAGACCGCTCTTACCAAGGTGCAATCAATGTGGTAGGCCATATTCGGGACAGTGCCACCTAGGTTTAGATGCTTGTTATGCTTGCGGTCAGACTAGTCATATGATGCGTGATTGTCCATCGATGGGTGGTAGAGGTAGGGTCCAACCCACAGGATTAACTGCTGGTTCTGCATTATCCGTACGCCCTCTGAGGAAAAGCTCACAGGTACCAGCAGGTCGTGGTAGAGGTAAAAGAGGAGCATCTAGTTCGTGCGGCCCTCAAAACCGTATATATGCATAGGCTGGGCGACAAGATCTTGAGTCTTCCCCTGATGTTGTCACAGGTATATTATCAGTATCCTCCCATGATGTATATGCATTGATTGATCCAGGTTCTAACTTATTATATATTACTCCTTATATTGTCGATCGTATTAGGGTGAAATCGGAGCCAATCAAACCATTTGAGGTGTCTACACCTGTGGGTGACCAGTGATAGCTAAGCGGGTATATAGAAATTGTGTGGTTATAGTTTATGACCATCATACTATGGCTGATTTGATTGAGCTGAAAATGGTAGATTTTAATGTCACTATGGGTATGGATTGGTTGGCCTCCTGTTATACCAATGTTGATTGCAGAACAAAAAATGGTTCATTTTTAGTTTCCGAGAGAACCAGGTTTAGAATGGAAGGGTAATACAGCGTCCCCGAGAGGTAGGTTTATTTCCTATCTCAAGGCAAGGAAGATGATTGCTAAAGGTTGTATATATCATTTAGTTCGGGTTTGAGACACAGAAGCAAAACCGCCAATCTTTAATCTGTTTCGGTAGTGAACAAGTTTCTGGATGTATTCCCAGACGAGCTTCCAAGTCTTCCACCAGAACGGGAGATTGATTTTACCATTGATGTGTTACCAGATACTAAGCCCATATCTATTCCTCCTTATAGAATGGCTCCTGCAAAATTGAAAGGGTTGAAGGAGCAACTAAAAGATTTGCTAGAAAAAGGCTTTATTAGGCCTAGTTCTTCGCCGTGGGGAGCATCTGTGTTGTTCGTAAGAAAGAAAGATGATTCTTTGCGGATGTGTATTGACTACATACTGTTGAATAAGTTAACAATAAAGAATAAGTATCCATTTACAAGGATTGATGATTTATTTGACCAGTTGCAGGGTGCCAAATGATTTTCAAAGATAGATCTGAGATTGGGGTACCACAAGTGAGAGTGAAGGAAGAGGACATTCCGAAGACAGCCTTCAGAACTAGATAGGGTCATTTTGACTTTCGAGTAATGTCGTTTAGATTGACTAATGCACCGGCGGTATTCATGAATTTGATGAATAATGTGTTCAGGCCTTTCCTAGATCTATTTGTGATTATGTTCATCGATGATATCCTGGTGTATTCTCGATCTGAGGTGGAGCATGCAGATCATTTACGTACTGTTCTTAGAGTTCTTCCGACTCGGAGCTATATGCAAAGTTTTCAAAATGTGAGTTCTGGTTGAATTCTGTAACTTTTCTGGGGCATATTATTTCAGTTGATGGTATTCGCGTGGATACCCAGAAGATTGAAGCTGTGAAGACTTGGCCAAGGCCTGCAACACCTACGGAGGTTCATAGTTTTCTGGGCTTGGCAGGTTATTACAGAAGATTTGTAGAGGGATTTTCTTCTATTTCTACATTACTGACTAAGATGACTTAGAAATCAGCTAAATTTCAATGGACGGATGCTTGTGGCGCACACACGCCTCAAACGGTATGACTTCGGCCTCAGTCCTGACACTTCTAGTAGGATCAGAGGGCTATGTTGTTTATTGTGAATCTTCTGGTGTTGGGTTGAGTTGTGTGTTGATGCAACACGGTAAAGTGATTGCTTATGCTTCAAGGCAGTTGCGGAAACACGAGAAAAACTACCCGACACATGATCTAGAGTTAGCTGCGGTTATTCATGCATTGAAGATGTGGAGACATTATTTATATGGTATCCATGTTGATATTTATACCGACCACAAGAGTCTCTAGTATATTTTCAAGCAGAAGGAGTTGAATCTACGGCAAAGACGGTGGTTGGAGCTATTGAAGGACTATGATGTGAGTATCTTATATCATCCTGGAAAGGCAAATGTAGTAGCTGATGCTCTTAGCCGCAAGTCCAGGGTCAGTTTATGTGAGGTTCAACCAGAGAAGAGGGAGTTAGCTCGTGAGCTTCAACAGCTAGCCAGCCTAGGAGTTCGGTTGATGGATTCAGGCAATGCGGGAGTTACTGTCCAGAATTCAGCTATTTCATCTTTAGTAGTGGAGATGAAAAAGCGCAAATATGAGGACCCCATGTTAATTCATTATAGAGATACACTTTCTAAGAATAAAAAGTCACCATTTGAGATTTCTGCAGATGGAGTTCTCAGGCATCGAGGCAGATTATGTGTTCCTGATGTTGCAGGGTTACGTCGACAGATTTTGGAGAAGCCCATCATTCCCGTTATTTTGTTCATCCAGGAGCGACAAAGATGTATCATGATCTTAAATCCATCTATTGGTGGGACGGAATAAAGAAAGATATAGCAGAGTTCGTAGCTCAGTGTCCTAACCGTCAACAGGTAAAGATTGAACATTAAAAGCCCGGTGGATTATTGCAAGCTATGGAAATTCCAACTTGGAAGTAGGAAGTGATAAATATGGATTTCATTACAGGCTTGCCTCGTTCTTAGTGTAAGTATGATTCTAGATGGGTGATTGTGGATAGACTAACGAAGTCAGCTCATTTTCTACCAGTCAGAACTACGTACTTAGTTGAGAATTATGCAAAACTGTATGTCAAAGAGATAGGACGACTCCATTGTATTCCAGTATCTGTTATTTTCGATAGAGGAACACAATTTACAGCTAATTTTTAAAAATCCTTCCGAGAAGGCTTGGGGACTCAGGTGAGACTTAGTACAGCATTTCATCCGCAGACGGATGGACAAGCTGAGCGTACCATTCAGACCCTCGAAGATATGCTGTGGGCCTATGTGTTAGACTTCGGAGGTAGTTGGGATGATCATTTGCAACTCACTGAGTTTGCATATAACAGCAGTTATCACTCCAGCATCCAGATGGCCCCGTATGAGGCTCTATATAGGCGAAAGTGTAGATCGCCAATTAGATGGTTTGAAGCAGGAGAGACAAAATTAGTAGGGCCAGACTTGATCCAATAAGTGGTGAAGAAGATCAAGCTTATCCAGGACCGATTATTGACAGCCCAGAGTGGAAAAAAATCTTATGCGGACAATCGCCGGCGAGACCTGGAATTCCAAGTTAATGATTGGGTATTCTTGAAGGTGTCCCCTATGAAGGGTGTGATGAGATTTGATAAGAAGGGCAAGCTTAGTCCTCAGTATATTGGGCCTTACAAGATTGTGCGTAAGGTAGGCCAGGTGGCTTATGAGTTAGATCTACCTTCAGACTTGAAGGCAGTCCATTCAGTTTCCATGTGTCAATGCTTCGCAAGTGCATTGGAGATCCTTCTAAAATTGTACCTGTGGACGACATTCAGGTCACCCAACAACTATCTTATGAAGAAGTATCTATTGCTATTCTAGATAGACAAGTTCAGAGGCTTAGAACTAAAGATTTAGCTTCAGTTAAAGTTCTATGGAGAAACAATAATAAAGAAGAGATGACTTGGGAAGCTGAGCAAGATATGAACTTCAGGTATCCACATTTGTTTCCACTTCCAGAGGAGATTCAAGCAGAGGCACCATTGCCCTCATGTATGTAATGCTTCCTTTTGATGATTTCTTGGTCATGTGTGGCCATTATTGTTGTTGTTTTTATAGCCCTGTGAGGCGTTGTATATTTTGGGTCGCTATGACATCATGGTAATGACATATTGCAGGGAAAACTCTAGCGAAATTTCTGTAGAATCCCTAAGAGCCGAATATTCAAGGACGAATGTTCCTAAGGGGGGAGGAATGTTACACCTTAGGAAATTTCATGTCGTTTGCATCATTCGTGAACTAACACAAGCCTAAAGTGGAAATGAAGCCCTTATAAGGTTAGGAAGGGTATTTGGTAATTTTAAGTGTATACCTTAAAGTTTCAGAGTCATATGAAGCAGTGGAAGTAAGTTCGTTGGAGAAATTGGAGTTTGAGTTATGTTTTGGGAAGATTTCATTGCATTTGAGTTATACATTGCTTAGAATTACCTTGAGGGGGAGCTATAAGGCCCCTTATATGGTTAATGAAGTTTTATACAAGTGCCAAGAAGGTTCCGTAAGGATTGGAGGTCAAACGAATCAATTAGAATGCAATTTCACGAAACCGGAGAAACAGGGGCAGTGTGCGGCCGCATACTCAGTATGCTGGGCCGTATACTGGCCGCAAACTCCCCATTTTGGGTGAGAATTCTGCCCAGCACCACCTCTATGCTGTGGAGGAAGTATGCGGCCGCATACTCAGTATGCAGGGCCGCAAACTCACTGCAAATTGGAGCGAGGGGGGCGACCTTGCCACCTTTTTAAATCCCAAGAGACCTCATTTTCATTTCAACTTCCCACACTTATTTCCCCATACTTCTAGAGCGTTATTGAGAGTTCTTGAAGGTTTCATATCACTCCAAACCTTTCTGTATCATCAAGAGAGAAGATCAAATATCAACATCTCAAGAAAAATCCATGGGAGGTGATGGTTCTTGCTTCCTTTCAAAGTTGTGATGAACTTGGTCTTGAGAGGAGTTGAGAAAGGTGAAGTTCTTCTATAATAAGGTATGTTCTTCATCTTATTCGTATGATTAAGTTGATGTAAAGTTTTAGTAACCCTTAGAAAGGAAAAGAATTAAAGTGGAGAAGTTATAAGTGTTGAAGTGAAGAAGATGAACTTGAAAAGGGGATTTCGGATAAATTCGAGACTAAATTGCATATAACCTATCGATTATGATATTATGGATTTTCTTATTACTGTTCGGGAGCTGTTTTATGATATGGTAGAAGTTGATAAAATAGGGGAAGTACTGCCCAAATTTTATTAGCTCGTTAATTATGCTAGTTTGAACTTAAGCATGTTTTCAAGACTTAATCTTAGTATGAATCCTCTTGAACGTAGATTTTGCGGACTTGAGAGGAGAACGTTAAGTAAGTAAGGAGATGTAAATGTTACACCTCGGAAAAATTTTCCGTTGATGCACAGTGAATAGGCTAATGAGAGATAGGAGGTAGACGATGTTTCAATAAGTAAGACATAGCAATTGATGATTCTAAATGAGATTCGAAAGACATTCGATGTTAGATAAGAAAGTTGCCAAGAGAAGGCTATGTAGCGATAAGTTTCGGAAGGATTTATGAGTAGTAAGTTGATGACAACAATGATGCGTTGGGGAAGAGTTATAACGCCCCAGGTTGCTAATGAAGTGATAAACAAGTGCTAAGAAGGTTCCATAAGGATTGAGAGATCTAACGAGACGACGGGATCAAACTTGGACGGAGTTCCACCCGATCCACGGGGGATTCCACGCCGTGGAGGGTCCCTGGAAATGCCGAAGAAAATGGGGTCGTGAACCCGACCAGCTCCAGACAAAT
>NW_026719856.1:0-11319 GCF_029784015.1 Lycium ferocissimum
ACTGCATATAGAGACGAATGGCTAGAGTGTTAATAAGTCAGTAAAATCAAACAACTTTACCTAGGGATTCAGGTAGACTGATATGGAGAAAAGAAGATGGCGGCAGGAAATATTTACACCATATCCTAGATTTTAAAGAAATTCTTATTTTATACTCCAGCAAATATCACCATTTGCGTATAATTAAAAATACTTGAAAACAAACTATCTTTTTTTCCTGAACATGAGATTTTTCATATATTAGAAGCAAGTTTGTAGAACTGCTTTGATATAGTTACTTGAGCACAGTTCTTTCGGAAACAACCTTTCTACCTTCCGAGGTAGGGGTAAGCGAGGGGCAGAGCAAGGTAGGGTTGATGGGTTATCCTAACCCCCTTCGGGAAAATTAGGTTAAATTTTTTTTTTTTTATGTATATATAGTAGATGTTGAGCTAAAGCTCGACTTTTTGTGTATTTCTTACCGTATTTTGAGCAACCCCCTTAAGAAAATTCTTGCTCCGTCTTTGGGGGTAAGGTCTGCACGTACCCTCCCCAAACCTCACCTTGTGGGTGGGTATGTTGTTGTTTATTAGAAGCAAGTTTGCTAGACAATTATTGAAAATAGGAGAGCCCATATATGGCTCAAAAATCAAGTGATAAATAAAGATAACATTATTGATATTGAGAAAAGAGAGAGATTTGTTGGCTTCCTTCATACCTCATGGCTCAATAAATCTCTCCTTTTCCTGCAAACTTAACTGCCATTCACAAAAATATAGTAAAAGATATCAGCTATTCTTTTATATGTTTTGTCAGCGAACAAATTGCTTAATCTGCAGATCCAATTTTATAATAATAATAATAATAATAATAATAATAATAATAATAATAATAATAAAGCCCTAGAAGGGAGAGCTTACCTGTAAGAGAAAACCGTCTATTAAGGTTTGTAATTAAGATATGGATTTGAATTTCTGTTTCTTAAATATTGGGCTGCTAGTGGACTGGGCTCCAACACCAACTCACGTATTTCAGCTAAGCCCATAAATGGAAGGACGCTAAAAGCCCAATTAACCTTGCTACACTAGGAACTTGGAAAATCACCGACAATTGGAATCATTTTTTTGCGCCGAGTGCCCTTTCTTTTGTTGGTCTTTAAATTTTACCCCACTTACGTATTTGTCGCCTTTAAATTATCTCATATTCATTTGGTCTTTAATTTTTGCCCTTCGCATTGCAACTTTGAACTTTCGCGCCGAAATAATGAGGTTCGAGTTCGAGCCGTCACGTAACTTAAAAAAAAATCGCAGTTAAAGGTTTGGAGTCGCGTATGCGGACCGGATGCTTTGTTAAGGAATTACATTTTATGCGGTTGACCTTATATTGCCTTGTGGGCGGACTTGGCATAAATATGCGGGTCCGTAACTTTGATAATTCCTTCACAAAGTTATGCGGTGGAGGCATACTTTTAATGGCAAACTTTTATCTTGGGACCAGCATAACTTTAAGGAATTATCGAAGTTATGCGGACG
Source organism: Lycium ferocissimum (assembly GCF_029784015.1). Classification (NCBI taxonomy): domain Eukaryota; kingdom Viridiplantae; phylum Streptophyta; class Magnoliopsida; order Solanales; family Solanaceae; genus Lycium; species Lycium ferocissimum. Next base: position 1,512 of record NW_026719856.1, read on the forward strand.
ACCTCTTTATGCCAAGTCACCTTGTAAAGGCGTAAGTATGCGATTAGGCATAGCACAGTAATTCCTTCACAAAGTTATGCGCATGGGGGCATACTTTTTTAATGGCAAACTTTTATCCGGATCGACATAAACTTTTGAATGAATTATCAAAGTTATCTGGACAGGGATACTTATACGCCAAGTCTCCCATAAGGCATAAGTATGCAAGGTCCGCATACTTTGTAATTCCTTCACAAGTGTATGCGGTTGGGGGCATAGCGAAATTTAAACTTGCCTTGCGAATTTTTTTAAAATTTTGTTTTAGCGTGGGTTCGAACGCGAACTATGGGTTTTAGCCGAAGGGCAAAATTTAAGATTTCAAATATGAGGGCAAAATTTAAAGACCACCCCAACGAAGAGGGCAACGCCGAATTGCCCGATTGAATTGGTGTGTTTACTGGGGATAGAAATTACACTAATAGTAATTACAACAAAAATTTATTGGGCAAAAAGTATATTTATGTACATAAAATATATATATTTACGTACACACGATACTTTTCAGCTTTTTACAAAATATATCAATAGATTTGTTACAAAATACATACGAATCAAGTAAATTAAAAAGAATCAAATAAAACATTAAATAAGGTAAGAAAATTATTTTCATTATTTTATCTATTTTTGTCTCTCCATTCAAAATTAAAAGATATTTTTCCTTGATTTTCTCCAAATTTTGCTTAACCTTATTTCATTCAGCACTATAACCCATTTCAAAACTAAGAGATATTCTCTAATTTACTCCAACTTTTATTCAAAAAGTCCATTCTAATTGGTAATTTTTATACAAAGTTCATATACCGGAAAACACATATGTATAATTTTTGTATGCCATATGTATAATCAGATAAATTCATTATAATTTTTATATAATAAATATGTATACAAATTGTATGTGTGTATTTTGATTATGATAAAGAACATATAAAGGTATAAAATCTAATCAAAGTATGTATAAATTTTGAGTAAATATGTATGATAAATTTGTAATTGATAAAAACCGGATTCCATACAAAGTTCATACACTAGAAAAATAAATATGTATAAATTTTTGTATGCAATGTGTATAAGCGTATAAATTCATTATAATTTTTAACTGTATGAAATATGTATAAAAGTTGTATGTATATTTTGGTTATGATAAAGTACATATAAATCAAAAATCTTATCAAAGTATTTAAATGAGAAAGTATATATATGTATAATAAGTTTTCTGATTGATACAAACCAAGAACATTTTTAACATTTTTAAGATTAATTCATATCGAATTTATTCATATTTCATACACACTGACTGGCACATATTCTAAAAAATGATATATAGCAGATTCCATATGCATTTCATACATATATTAGTTTCAATATTTTTGAAAACTACAATTTATATAAATTATACAAATTTTAAACACACAATGATCACACATATCTCAAAACGATACAAACCAATATTTATATACAATTAATGCACAGGTCACTAATCAAAAATACTTTGTAATATTGATTTAAAAATTTATACTAGGAGATAAGATGAATTTTAGGTCTGGAAATGGTGTCTATCATAGAGGGAGAGAGAGAGAGAGAGAGAGAGAGAGAGAGAGAGAAATCTTTTTAAAAAGAAGAAGAAGAAATTGATTTGTAACTATACTAAAATTAAGTTCACATTTAAAATCAGATTCTCTTCCTTAAAAAATAAAATCATGGGTATCCTATTAATCGTGGGTTTGTAATTTTATTGGTGTGTTTTGTAAATAAGGAAAAGTGGCCTTATGTTTTGTAATCCTTAGTAGTATTATAAGGTCATTTTTCCCAAATTTACTCATAACATCATTATAGAGTAACGAAGCGTATGAACTTAAAAACAGAGTAATTTGAAGAAATGACTCCAATCTTAGTGTACCGACTCCTAATCGAATTGTTTGAGATTTAGTGGAAGAAATCGTCTCTCTCGCTATTAAGAAGTATACATAAACGACATACTAAGTAGAAACACGTAGACTAAAGGGAGCGGAGAGAGGTGTTCCACCACTCGACTGCTACCAGAGTTGTTTGATCGCATAAATGTAATTACACAAGTAGATCTTTATATTTTAAAATTAAAATTTAATTATCATACATTAAAAGTTAATGTTTGACAAGTATGACTTCATTTTAAGACTTATATGTTTTCTTGACAGTATAATATTTAACAATTATATTGTAAACACATTATATATAGTTTTCATATTAATAATATTTTAATTTAATCAATTAATAAAATTAAAACCCTCATTTTGTATGAACAACATGGATTGCAAGTTTGACAAAAAGAAAATGATATTTACAAATATAGTGCAATAACATTATTTTAATATTTGATAAATGTAATTTATCTTTTCTAACGAAATGAACGTCTTGCAATGTGAAAAAAAAGAAGTCAATACAAACTAAAGTAAATAAATTCTAATTGAAAAATAAGATAAATTCAAATCCTACATATTACGTATGTATATATGTGTGCGCGTACGTATATATATATATATATATATATATATATATATATATATATATATATATATATATATATATATATATATATATATATATATGTATATGAATGTGTGTGTGTGTATGTATCCACCTCAAAGAGATTATATATTTATTTTTTAATGTTATAGACAATAGCAAAGAAAAGAGTCAGATTTTTTTTCCATTTTAAAAAGATTAGAAGGAATCAGAAATTTGTTTGTTTGCTTGCCTAAAGAATTGGATTCATTAATCTTTATTCACATTTTTTTCCTTTTTAAATGATTTATGAATAAAAATAGAAGATAGTGATTTTAGATTACAAATAGTATTCATATGTAATATTCTATCATAAATATAGTATATTAAATTATCAAATTAAATATTTGATCAAAATCTCTACAATTATTATTGGTAATCATAAATATTCTATTTTATATCTCTAAACATCCATCTGAAGGATTAAACAAAACTCAAAAGATCATTCATCCAGCATTTCAAACTACCACCAAAACCAACTCTCCTAATCCACATGATCACTAATCTTGTTCCAACGCTCACACAAGTACTACTAAATAAACTTTTTAATATTTAGGAAGTATTGTATAGTGTCATATATATAAAGAAGTATTTAAAATTTAGACATCCTATATTTTCTAACACTTACACAATTACTAAATAAAACTTAATATTTCACCAACTATAGTACTGTATCTTCTACAAACTGAAGTCCTTATACTATTGCTGTTAACAAATGAATTCGTTCGTTATTATTTAAGTGAATTTCTATTGAGTTTTTCAGCTAAAGCAGCACATTAACACATCGATCTTAAATGACCTTGAAGAAAATAATTATTTTTATAAGAACTCCAAAAAGGAAAAAAAGGATAATCAACAATTATGGCAACAAAAAATATTATAGTAATTATATACTTATTTTTAAAATTAACTAGTTTGATATTTCGATTCTTTCCCATTTTGCCTCTTCTGTGTTTTATTTTCTTTGTGCTAGGAAAGTTAGAGACAAGCAGTTGCTAGCTAGGATAAATTAATGAGCATCGGATTGTGGAAAAATAAGATGGATAAGTTTTATAATTTTTATACTACGATTATATTCTTCCGTTTAATGTTATGCCAAAATTATATTCTCAAAATGGTTTTTATTGAAAAAATTAGTTCAGATATTTTGTCAAAAAATTGGCTCATTGATTATTTTAGAAAGTAAAAATTATTTTGAGGGTAAAATAATTTTGAAGGGCTAGGATGATGCCACGTGGCAACAAGCATTAGAGGATAACCGGCTAATGTAAAGATAACATGAATGAACTATTTTTCAGCAGCTAGTTTTAAAAAAATAGTTCTCGTCAGATTGATCTTCTAAAATGACTACTTCGTATGATCCAAAGCAGGCTTTAAAGCGACGTAGCCTTGAACAACTTGTATCATAAAGTTCAAAATTTGTACAATAAAATGAACTTTAAAAAAACAAAGTCGATCGGGAGGTAAAACTAAATTGTTAACCAAAATGAACTTAAAAATAATAACAAACTATTAGTCTTTATCTCAATTCCTTCAAAATAAGGCCTCGCTTTCCAAAATTCACGTTGCGGATCTTGCATTCTCATATCTATGCAATCATCTTTATTTTCAGTTAAAAAAATCATTCAATTCAAACCATCCATCATCTCTAAGTTTAGGAAGTCGTTTATCAACCCTTGCATGATACTAGGATCACCGTAGATCGCCCGAGCCCTTCGGAATCCGCACTGAGGCGGAGACCAAGGTATCGCCCAGTTAGCTCCTCATCTTCAGGTCACCATCTGGTGCAAAATAGCAAACCGTTTCCGGATTCAACGCAAAAATTTCAACTGGAAACCTCTAAGGGTCGATGATCAAACCCGTATCCATCTTTAAACTTGTAAGCAAAGTAAGCTGTGTAGAATGTCAGTAGTGATAGAATCCCGGCCCTTATTGTGCCCCAAATTTTAAGCCGCCAAACAACGTTGAGCTGAGCCACCTCTCGAAACCTAATTTTGGGGTGGGGGGTGGGACGACAATAGTCGCTATATTCGATTAATGCGTATATGTACTACATTTATCTCAAGAAAAGATAGTCTCTTCGCTGAAAAATGGCAAACCTGGACTATGGTAGTGATCAGCCCATGCAATATTAAGACGCCTTACATCTAAGAAGTAGCATTTCTTTCCACTCCATTTTCTAGCGAGAAACTCTGTTGTACAAATGAATATATAGTAAGTAGATCGATGAAACTATAAGAAAAATACTATGAATTTCAGTTCTTCGAAAAAATATATTTTAAGAACATTCGTCTTCAAAGCCACCCCCCCCCCCAACCCCACCCAAAGCCTCAGAAGGGATGGAATCGGTAAATACTTATTAAAGGAGAATTCGAATCTAAAGTTTATGGGTTTGTTCTGATGATCTTTTTTCTTTTTTCTTTTTAAGATTTCCATCTTTATGATGGAGAAGTTGACATGACTCAATTTCAGCCTTGTATATTTGCCAAAAATCATAATTACGGGGACGCTAAACTTTAGCCTAGATAACTTTGGAGATGTTAGCTATGACCAACATATTACATAATGATCTCATTTAATATAAAATAATGATTGAATTCACATTCAGATTTCTATAGATATTTCATAAGAAACATTTTAATAAGGATGTATGCTAATGAGGTTTGAACAAAAGTTATTAGATTTCCGTGAACCCTCATAACACTCTACATCCACCTCTATACTTAACCGCACCGGTTGTTTACACACGACTAAACAGCTATGCCTTAAGAATCACAAATGCATATCAGTTAAATATAGTTAAATTTAAAAGTGCATATATATGTTTTATATTCATTAGCTAGGTGTAAAACACCTAGTGACACATTAAGTAGTCTCGTCTAAAGAAATTACAACGACAACTAGGGATAGGCGTTCGGTTTCTTCAATTAAGTTTTTTCAAATTTCAGTCCAATTCTTCGATTTTTGGTTTTTCAAAAGTGTGCACTCGGTTTAGTTTTTTTCAAGTTCGATTTTTTAGGTTTGAAGTTGTGTAAACTAAACCTTCACTTTACACAGTTCACTTGAAGGATTCAACCATCTCATAACATTTCACTTGAAGGCAATGATAATGATCGTAATGGGACACAGCTAGAAGCCACACACACTGACAAAATCCGATTCATGAGCGTGCAGCCAACAACTCAGCAAGCAACACACCTGTATTAAAATTCATTACACCATACACCTTACACCAAAGCAACACAAATGCTCTAAGCCATACAACTTACAGCCATAAACATTGCAGTCACAGAGCTTGCTTCCGGTGCTCCACGCTCAGTCCTCAGTCTCAGATGCTAGCGGCTAGGGTTAGGAAATAGAAATTAAAACTAAAGTCTAATTGTCTAAAGACTGAGTAGAAATTGGGCCTGGGTTGCAAAAAATGTTTGGGCCAAGGGGTAGCTGTGTTCAATATTTTAATTTTTTTTTGAACTTATATTATAAAATTTCGGTTTGACTGAAGAACCGGAATATAACTGAGAAAACATATCGAGTCATAAAGTTTTTAAAAAATAAAGCCAAAACGAAGAACCAAAAAACAAGCCGAAGAACCGAATTAGTTCGGTTCGGTCCAATTTTTCGGTTTTCGGTATTTATCCCCACCCCTAACTGCAATACTGCTCATAATGTATCAACAAATATAGCAAAGCTAACGAATGATCTAAACATTGAAAATTGAAAACTAAATATAAAGGATTTTAATCCATCTGAAATTAAAATTCAAAAAAAGAAACTAGCATGCACATCGTTTAGAAACAATATCATGCACCGTCATCACCTTTGTACAGAAATAATCACGTAAAAGAAAATTTTAGGAAAACGTTAACAACTGCTAGCTTATTTGTTAGAAAATAATAATGTATGTTATAGAGAATTAGTTGGACATTCGAGAGGGTATTTTTCAGCTTTATAGGAAGTTTTGTACAAGAAATAATGGTGCCTCCAATTACAGCTGAGATATAAAATATTTCTTGGATTCAACTTAACAAAATGACTTCACATAATAAAGTCAATTATTCTCCAGAAGAGGATAGAAATGTTAATATTCAGATCTACGTCCAAGAAGAAATAATAATAATAAAAAGATAATGGTAAAAATGCATACGGTATTACTTTTTGGCAAGTTTCACCTTATTATCAGTTATTCCATTTTCTCAATGACTATCACCATCTATGTATTAAAACACACATAATTTAGTAGATGATGATAGTTCAAGTGAAAAACATTGATAGTTAGCGCGAATCAATTTTGGTGTGTTTTAATACGTATATGGTGATACCGGTGGTAAAAAAAAAAAGCATAGTTGGGGTATGAAACTTCATGAAAAAGTTAGAGTTTAGATATGTTTTTGATGCTTCCGATAAAAAAATCGAAAAACAACACACAAGTTAGTTATGTTTTTTTTTTTTTTTCATTTTTCCTTGCGACCTTCATCAATTAAGAGGGGATAATGGGAGAGATAAATATATAAATACTTGAGTGATCGGAAATAGGGGATCCGGAGTCAGTGATATGAAAATGATGGACCGATAATCGGATGGCAGGAATTTCGCCCAAACGGAATCGGAAAGATAGAGAGACGGCAAATGTTCGGAAGGATAAGATATCGGCGATAGATCCCTCCGATAGCATCCGCAGACAAGTACCCCATTTATCTTCTTCACCTTTCTCTTTCTCCATGGGTGTTTAGTCCGTTACACTTCCCGCTTTTCCTTTTTTAAAACTTAATTGCTTAAGGGTTAAGTTTAGTTCAGATATTTATGAACTGAATCTCAGAAGGAAATTACTGAAATCCATATATAGATTAATTACTCATTTACTATTTAGATTAGATTTGTTGTGCCAATCTAACACAACTCCTTTTAATTTTATTTTTTTTCAATTGATTTTTTTTTTCAATATTCAATATTTATATTGACAACAATGTTTCAAAACAAATAAAATTCATTGTGATAAATGAAGTGGATCTATTTAGTTTTATCTTATGTTTTAAATTAATTAGAAAGTAGATGTAAAAATGAATTCAATTCCCAATTTCTATTTTAGAATTATGTATTTAAGGGACTCTTCTTTTTAAGATTCTTATGATATTTTCAACCTTAGAGCATCTCTTAATCTTAGTTTGTTTTATTCAAATTAAAACCGCTTAAGATGGCAAAGTGTATAGCGATAATAAAGAGTGAAAGTGAAAACTACATAGCATACAAGTATTATGTCACGACCCATTTTTCACTTAGTCGTGCGAGCACCTACCTTTCCCACGTCTCGGTAGGCGAACCATTATCCAAAACAATCATATAATCATAAATAAAGCGGAAGAAGATAGAATAACGTAAAACTTACGATCATAATATAAGAAAATGCGGAAGTAAATGAAATACACCTCAGTGTCTGGTTTGGTTATACAAGAGCATCTAACTAAATACTACAAGTCGGAATAATAGTAAATTGTTATATCCCGCATTTTTGTGCAAACGGATGATTCAAGACAATCGCGGGAAGACAATAAGCAAGGCCACGTTTTATTTTGTTGGCATATGAGTTGCTTATGAAAAATTTAGAAGTGGAAATAATGTGGAAGGCTAAGGGTAAAATGGTAATATTAAGAAAAGTTGAGGGCAAAACAGGAATTTTGCGGGAGGTTAAATGGAAGTTCCAAAAAAGTAGTATTAGTGCATGTGATGAAATAAGGGGCTAAGATGACAAAATAGGTCATCTTTTGTTTTTTAAGAAAAAAATGAAAAAGGAGGAATTTTCTAGAAAAAGAAGGAAGGGGTTATGTGATTATCTTTTGTGTGGAGGGACCTATTCATAAAAATGAAAAAAAAAGGGGTGGAAGACTTGTATAAAATTATCCCAGTACTTTCATTATTTCTCTAGAAATTTCAAGAGAATCAAGGCACAAAAAAAAAAAAGAAAGAAGGAAAAACTCGAGGCCAATTCGGCCAAGATCAAAAAGCAACAAGAAGATTTACAAAAATTCCTTCAAAAATTGTTTTCCAGCTAATTAAAGAAAATGGCAAGTTGGAGTGGTTATTAGAGCAGAACAACACAAATACTTACAAGTTGGAAGTTGTAGTCAAGTGGAGAGACAAGGAAAGAGGTAAGGTTTAATCCTCTTTTTATTGTTTTATGGATGTTTATGCATGTTGTAGTGTACAAAAATGAGTGAAATTTGTGAAGAATAGGGAAGTAGGAGTAGAGGCCGTGAGGTACTATATGTGTGTATATGTGTAGGAATCATATTTCAATTATTTTGTTTAGTGTTTGGTTGTTGTTGTTGGAAACACTATGTTGATAAAGAAAGTTGAATGAATTTGGAGAGGTTGTAGTGTGGGCTAGTGTGGCCGTGTGGTTGTGGTGAAGTATGGAAGAAAATGAGTCAATTTTATTTAGTGTTTTGCTTGTTGTTATGTTGTGGACTCTATGTTGTTAATGAATGTCCAAGAACCTTAATGAACTTGTAGTAATGGAGACTTGTTTTAGAAGTTATATGAATGGAATGTAATGTTCTTGTATGCATGAAAGACAATATGATTAGTACGGTGTTGTTGGAATGCAAATTATGAGGTTGCTATTATTTTTCATTGAAGTTGGAAAGTTTTGGAAAAAGTAGTAAATTGATTGAATATGGAAATTTTTAGTATTGTTGTTGGAATTATGGTTAATAGTTTGGCCGGGTTTGAATTCGGATTGTGGTTGATGAGAAATTTGGCTATATTGAATGTTGAGGATGGTATATTTACAGGAAGTCTTTGAAATTTCGGTAGCCAAGTGTTTCCTTAAGATTCTAACTCTAAGGATCCTAATAAGAGTTTTGGTAAACATGACCAATTTGCAGATTTTGACGAAGTTGCGACGTATTGAATTCGGAATAGCTAAAGAAGCGAGAAAGAGGTATGTAAGGTTTCCCCTTCCTTTCTTGGCATATCTTAGACGTATAGGCACGATTTCGCGCCTCGGGGACTTTCCTAACTCTAGAAATCCGCGATTGAAAATAGTTACTATTCATTCAGTAAGATTGAACTAAAAGTGCATGAATTGCGAAAGAAATGTCCAAATATCCTAGAACTTGCAAGGATAAGACCCGATTACCCTAAGACCTTCATGAGTAACGTCATGACACGCAACATATGTAGGTAATATACTTTGCTATAAAAATAAAAGTACGAGAACATTAAACCGTTT
>NW_026719857.1:0-10910 GCF_029784015.1 Lycium ferocissimum
AGTCTCCGACCCCGAGCTTGTACTTTTGGGTATATACTTATAACTGTCATACATTACGTACATGTACTTATTTGGGTACGGCGGGGCCCGTCCGTCTTCGGTTCGTTCGTATGTTAGAGGCACATGAACATGTATGTGAGTTGTGGCTATGTACGTACGGTGCATGTATATGTGATATGTTACGGGAGGTTCCCCCGCCACGGCGGCCTTGCGCGCCGCCCGTACCCGTGTATGTGAATATGTCGGCTCGCAGGGCCTTTGTTGGTATTTTTCGCGTGCGAGTTAGTTTTTTGGTTAGTAAGAAAAAAACGGGAAACTCGCCGAATTTTTCTGAGTATTTGAATTACTATTTTTGGACTTTTGGTACGTACGGGTGCCCAGGTCGGGCGCTAGTCACGGCCTACGGGGCTGGGTCGTGACACCATCGTCGTTAACCCGTGTCCGGGTAACCATCATACGTCGCCCACTAGTGGTGTCATGCCCGGCTATTTAGGCTCGGTGTAATCATAAGCATCCCGCCTTAGCGGTGACATGCCCGACCATCTAGGCACGGTGGAATCGTATGCAGCCCGCCTTATTGGTGACATGCCCGGCCCTATAGGCACGGGCACGGTGGAATCGTATGTAGCCCGCCTTAGCGGTGACATGCCCGGCCCTATAGGCTCGGTGTAATCATATCATCATATACTCGTCTTAACCTATCTTCATCATACGTTCGTCATAAATCATGCATTAAAACTTTAAGATAATCTATCACTATATCGGGGTGACATAAGGTCGAGCACTCCCATTACATTGTGGAGGATCCTATTCACCATACCTCACCTTAGGGACTACCGTAAGGTGAGTGTAACACAATGAACAACATCAATGGATCATAGTTAGGGTCATTAGCTTTATAGGAACATCATGTCCTGGACTTTAGAATTCTCTAGACTAAAACTCATCATCATCATCATCATACTGCTAACATATCTTTTGCCTTTATCTCATATGAAACCCCTTATGAACATAGACTCATAATTTTTCGGAATGTAAGAAAGTCATGGAAAAGTCGAAGAATTCATGCCAGGGAGTCATGCCTCAGAAAGAAGGGACTAGCCTTACATACCTTTTCGTTTAGCTACTCTATCGCTTGAACGTTCTCCTTCAATGCTCACTTTCTACCTTCAATAGAGTTTGTACTAACACTAGATAATCTATAACTTAGCATACTTGACTGAATCTAGAGAAAATTGGTCAACATTTCCTTTGTTTATACACCTTTCTCCATATCATATATCAACTCCCAAACGTCTATAATAACATTCACAACATGATAAGCAAAAATCTTTATTCACCTACATTATCCATATTTCCCAATTTCACTTCAAATCATCCATAACCATGGTCATAGTACACTATTACATTCACTCATATGTAATGTCTACAATATGTTCTTAATGTCATTTATAACATAATTATAATCAAAACATATCAAAAATCATGGCTCATTCCAAGCTACTACTCAAAATGCCACTATTCTTGTATTCATGACCCATTTTCTATTTCTTTCATAATCCAAGTATTTCAACCTCTCAATACTTTAAACAACATGGGATGATCATAAAACTTACCTTTGATAGTGTGGGAATGAGCTTTGAGTGGAAATACTTCACTTGAGCAAACCCTAGTTTCGTCCCAAAGGGATTTCTTATCTTGAATGAACTCTAGTGAACTTCTTGCACTTAATTCCCTTGGTTTGATGAAGTTGATCTTTGATTTGCCTTGAATTGGTGTTGATGAAACATGTAGAACACTCTAGAAGCCTTGAGAGAGATGGAGAAGTGGAAAGAATGAGAAAAATGAAAGTGGGAACACATATTTATACTTGCACTTAATCGTCTGTCGGGTATTATACGGACCACTTATACGGTCCGTATAACATTGTATGGTCCGTATAAGTGTCCGTGTTCTACCATCGTAGAAAACATTTCTTCTGTTGGGTTATACGGCCCCTTAAACGGACGGTATAATGTTATACGGACCGTATAAGTTGGTCGTGTAACTCCATTTCCCTGAAACGATTTCCGTCATTCGTTTGATCTCCAATACTTATGGAACCTTCTTGACACTTGTTTAATACTTCATTACCAATCTAAGGAGCAGTATAACTCTTTTTTAAGATAGTGTTAAGTCAACATTAGCTCGGTACTTTACGGAACTGTTATATCCCGCATTTTGTGCAATCGGATAATTCAAGACAATTGCGGGAGGACGACGAGCAAGGCTCTATTTTTATGTTGTTAAGCCTATGAATGGCTTATGAAGCATTTAGAAGCGGAATTATTAAGAAAGGTCAAGGGTATAAAGGAAAATTCGCAATATGTTTCGTGAAATTATGGAGGAAGACGAAGGGTAAATTTGGAATTTGGAAAATAATTTTTCATGAATACTACTTGTCATGAAAAAAATTGGGCTTGAATTTTTTAAAAAGGTTGGCCGTCCAACCTCACTTGATGGCCAAGCCCATATGGGGTGTAAGTGACAATTTAAAAGAAGACTAAGTCTTCTAAATGATCCATAACTCTCTAGAAATTTCAAGAAAATAAGAACAAAAGAAAGAAAGAGAAAGGGAATGGCTATTCGGCCACCTCAAGAAAAACCGAAAAAAAAAAGACTTTGGAAAAAGAAGAGTTTCAACTTGTTTCTTCTAGCCAAACAATTCCTTGGAGGGTTCTTAATATAGTAAAGAGTTCTTTGGAGCAAGAGAAGCACAAATCTTGACAAGGTGGAAATTGTAGCAAGTTGAAGAATTAAGGAGAAGGTAAGAATTTATTCTCTTTTTATATGTTATGGATGATTTTATGTGTAGTAGCATGTAAAAGTGGATGGAATTCATGAGAAATATGAATAAAGGGGTGTGGCCGTGTATATATATATATATGTGTGTGTAGAAATTATGTTTTAATTATTTTATCTAGTGTTAGTTGTTATTGTTGCAAATGATATTTGAAAGAATGGAAGTTGAATGATTTTGGAAAGGTTGTAGTTGTGTATACTTGATGGTAGCCGTATGAGTATGTGTGTATGTGGTAGCCGTGTATAATTGTTGAGTGGTGAAGAAATGAGCCAATTTTATTTAGTATTTTGGTTGTTGTTGTGTTGTGGATACTATGTTGCTAATGAATGCCTAATAATCTTGTGAAGTTGTAGAAGTTGGAGACTTGTGATTGAAGTATTTGAATTGAATATAGTGTTCTTGCATGTATGGAAGATGATGAGATTTGTATGATATTGTTGGTATATGAATTATTAGGTTGTTATTGTTTTCATTGGAGTTGGAAGGTCTTGATGGAAGTAGTATATTGACTAAGTTGTTAGAATGTATCTTGGATGGAAATTGGAAATTGTTAATATGGTTGTAATATTATGATTGATAGTTTGGCCGGGTTGAATTCCCGGATTGTTGTTGATGAGAATTGGCTAAGATGATTCTTGGGGAATGATGTATTTACAGGGGAAGTGCTGCCGAAATTCCGGTAGACAAGTGTCATTTTGAGATTTTGCTTTTAGGCACTTGAACTAACATTTGGTAAACATGACCAAATTGTAGATTCTAGCGAAGTTGGAGCTTGAATTTGGAATAGCATAAGGAGCGAAAAGAGGTATGTAAGACTTCACTTTCCTTTCTTGGCATGTCCTAGACATAATAGGGTTGGATACGGGCCTCGGGGACCATTCCTTTTCTTGAAACCTAAGATTGAAAATAGTTACTATTCATTCAGCAGAATTGAATTAGAACTTGCGCGAAATGTCGGAAAAACTTCTTAAACATCCAGAACTTACCCAAATAGGACTCGATTACTCTAAGACCCTCACAAGTGACGCCATGAATTGTAGTATACGTAAATTTGATATGCCACCTCAGCCGACTCGAGGTGGGCCCACTATTCCCGAATTCTTTCCTATTGTCCCCTTTGACTTATTTTCATTCCGTAGTTAAGGAAAGTTTTTGGTTATTATTTTAACTACTAAATCATAGTTGTTTTAACTAATCCCTCGATTCCAAAACATGATTTTCCTTCCTAAAAGTTTACAAATGTTTTCCAAAATATTCGTTTCTTTTCCAAAAACTAAGTTTTACAATATTGCAAGCCTTAATGACCAAGACGACGACTATGGCTCTATGATGAAAAATGATGCTTCTACGATTAAAGGTTCCAAGTCTATGATTCCAAGTGCCGAGATGAGAACGTTAAACTATTTCTTGAATCCTCGACTACCTCTACTCATAAGTAATGTTTTCCTTTAAAGATTCCAAGTATATGAAACGATGCCCTATGATCCTGTTCTATATTTTCTCATGATATTACTCCCCACTAATAGTCTCGCCTTATATTAATCATTCCTTCAAGGTGAGGCAAGCGCCCATAATTATTCTGTAATATGATCGGAGGTTCTCGACCTTACGTCACTCCGATGAATATATAATTTTCTTGGGCTCTCCTGCATGCTTATATTATCTATGTATATATATGTATATATACTTGGGCGTTGGGAAGGAAACTATGTTTCATTGCCACCTGGTCAGCTGGCTTATCATCCCGGACGCGGGATGCCCGGACGCGGGATTTATGGGCGAGCCGATATATTCGGTGCTATGTGGGCGAGCCGACATTGTTCGGTGCTATGATACTATGACTTACTATGCTATGATATACTACGCTATGCTATGATACTATGACATACTATGCTATGCTATGATATTATGATATACTATGCTATGCTAGGATACTATGGTACACTATGCTATGCCATGATATAACATGATATGACATAAACTCTATTTTCTATGTCCATGAAAAGAAATACTCTATTTCTAAAAAAGGAAAAACAAGCATGCATGGTATCCGTCCGAAAGGGGTGTTCCTATGCACACGAGTTACTTTCTTATCTCGGTATATATCCATGACCCCACGATATTGTTACTTATAATCTATGCTCTTGTTTATGTTATTTTCTATGTCTTACATACTCGGTACACTATTCGTGCGACGTCCCTTCTTGTGGACGCGCGTTTCATGCCGCGCGGTCGGCAGATAGCGAGGATTTGATCCCTAGGAGTTCCCTCGGCGGCATTTTTGCGGCGCTCCGGTTATCGGAGCCCCGGTTCTTTGGTACTACTTTTGTGTATATATTCGGGCACGGCAGTATTCGGCCCTTCCTATGTATATGTGTACTATGTTTAGAGGCTCATAGACATATATGTACAGTAGCTATTCGTACTCCTGATTGTCCCCGTCGCTGTATAGTACGATCGCAAAGCTTATTAGCCTATGCTCATAATTATGCTGTTTATGTTAATGCTAGTCAACAAAAAAAAAACGGTGTAGTTCATACGTGCAATAAGAGTCAGCGGGTTCGCTCGGCTCCGAATATGGGGTCGGGTGCCCATCACACCCTAGTAAGATCGGGGTGTGACAAAGTGGTATCGCAGCAAAAAGGTCCTAGGGTTTGTCTACGAGCCGTGTCCAAGAGAGTCTTGTTTATGGGTGTGTAGCGCGCGCCACACTTATAAACGGGGAGGCGCAGGGCATTTAGGAAATTTGACCTTCTTTGTAATCTAGATCGTACGATAGAGCTATAATAAGAGATTTTCCTATTTCTAATCCAGTGTTACATTTTCAGCGACGCTTGTGAAGATGAGAGCAACGGCCGCCGAGAAGGGTAAGATAGCAGCAGAAAGGCGGAGGCCGGTAAATATTGAGGAGGGTGAGTCCCATAGCGAGGCCACCTCTCGTGCTATTCGCACTCCGCCGATTCTAGGGGAGCAAGAAGGAGCTCCCACTCCAGCTCCAGCACCTTCAGTTCCCCCACCTGAGGCTCCGATTCGGGAAATGAGACAGGCTATCCTTCTGTTAACTCAAATAGTAGCCACTCAGGCTCAACAACAGGGCGTGGGATCTGGTGATGGGGGTCGCAGGAAGAGGGCTAGGAGGGAGTACGAAGAGAGACAGGCACAGGAGCATTCTGAGTACTTAGGACCAGATCGGAGTGCCAGAGTTTCGGGGTCCCGGCATAGAGCCGACTTCAGCAGTACGGGGCTACCCCAACCGAGGTGCGCGCAATGTGACAGGCCACACTCGGGACAGTGTTACTTAGATACAGGAGCTTGCTTTGTTTGCGGTCGGATTGGCCATGTGATGCGCGATTGCCCGCGGAGGTATGATAGAGATCAAGCTCAGCCCCGGTTAGGTCGGGGCTATGGAGTTTTGGGTCCCGTATAGCGGTGAGTCTAGCCGAGGAGACCACCGCACCACGATGCCTTCGGCCGTAAATTACATGCGGGGCCGTGTCGCGCGGGTACAGATGTTTGCTATGCCTGTGCCAGGACGGGTCATTTTATGCGCGACTGCCCATCTCGACGTGGCAGAAGTAGGGTTCAGCCCGCAAGAGTAGTAATTAACCCGTCGTCATTGGTGCGCCCTCCAGTGCAAAGGTCCCAGATATTAGCAGACCATCATAGAGACCGAGAAGGCATACCCAGTTCGAGTAGACCCCAGCACCATGTCTATGCGTTAGCTGACCGACAGGATCCTGAGCTATCCCCTGATGACGTACCAGGTATATTACTAGTATTTTTCTATAATATATATATATGTATCGACTAATTTAGGTTTTACAATGGTATATATATATCGCGCCTTATATTACTGAGCGTATTGGGTTGGAAACTCGATAGAAGTCGGGTAGGTTGGGACGGATTAGACTAGCATAAAGGAGAGACGGACATGTTAGACCTAAATTGGACCAGGACAATTCAAGTTTCGATAAGAAGGACTTATTAACTCAAGGCCAGCGTTCAGAGCGAAGTTAATTGGCTTATGGCCTACAAGTCGCCTGGGTTGTCAAAATAGATATGTTAAGCGACATGTGAGGCGTCTATGGAGGAAACCTCCCCGAAGTGTCACAATACACTATGAGGCCAGTTTAACATTCGAGGACGAATGTTCTAAAGGGGGGGAGGATGTTATATCCCGCATTTTGTGCAATCGGATAATTCAAGACAATTGCGGGAGGACGACGAGCAAGGCTCTATTTTTATGTTGTTAGGCGTATGAATGGCTTATGAAGTATTTGAAGCGGAATTATCAAGAAAGGTCAAGGGCATAAAGAGAAATTTGCACTACGCCACATAGAAATATAAAGGAAGGCGAAGGGTAAATTTGGAATTTGGAAAACGGTTTCATGAATTACTACTTGTCAAAAAAATACAATTGGGCTTGGAATTTTTTAAAAATTTTAAGGTCGTCCACCGGCCATGGGCATGGCCCAAGCCCATGTGGGGTGTAAGTGACAATTTAAAAAGATGACCAAGTCATCTTCATTCCATAATTCTCTAGAAAATTCAAGACTTGGAGAACAAAGAAAAGAAAGAGAAATCAGGGAAGGGGCTATTCGGCCCACCCCTATACTCACAAGAACTTTGGAAAATTTTTCTTCAAAGGAGAGAAAATTATTTTCTTCCACCCAAACACTCCATGGAAGGGTCCTTAACAAAGTGGAGTTGTTATTGAAGCAAGAGAAACACAAACTCATAAGTGGAAATTCAAGCAAGTTGGAGGATTAAAGGAGGAGGTAAGAATTTATTCTCTTTACATGTTATGGATATTATTGCATGTTGTAGTATACAAAAAAAGTGAAATTCATGAGAAATATGAAAAAGGGGTGGTGGCCGTGTATATATATACATGTATGTGTGTGTGGAAATTATGTGCCAACTATTTTGTTTAGTGTTTGGTTGTTATTGTTGCAAATGTTATGTTGATAATGGAAGTTGAATGATTTTGGAAAGGTTGTAGTTGTGTATGTAGGAAGGTGGCCGTATGGTATGTTGTATGTATAGCCGTGTATAGGTGTTGAGTGGTGAAAGAAGATGAGCCAATTTTATTTAGTATTTTGGTTGTTGTTGTGTTGTGAATACTATGTTGCTAATGAATGCCTAATAATCTTGTGAAGTTGTAGAAATTGGAGACTTGTGATTGAAGTATTTAAATTGAATATAGTGTTCTTGCTTGCATGGAGGATAATGAGACTTGTATGATATTGTTGGTACATGAATTATTAGGTTGTTATTGTTTTCATTGGAGTTGGAAGGTCTTGATGGAAGTAGTATATTGACTGAGTTGTTAGAATGTATCTTGGATGGAAATTGGAAATTGTTAATATGGTTGTAATATTATGATTGATAGTTTGGCCGGGTTGAATTCCGGATTGTTGTTGATGAGAATTGGCTAAGATGATTCTTGGGGAATGATGTATTTACGGGGGAAGTGCTTTGCCGAAATTCGGTAGACAAGTGTCATTTTGAGATTTTGCTTTTAGGCACTTGAACTAACATTTGGTAAACATGACCAAATGTAGATTCGGCGAAGTTGGAGCTTGAATTTGGAATAGCATAAGGAGCGAAAAGAGGTATGTAAGACTTCACTTTCCTTTCTTGGCATGTCCTAGACATAATAGGGTTGGATACGGGCCTCGGGGACCATTCCTTTTCTTGAAACCTAAGATTGAAAATAGTTACTATTCATTATAGAATTGAATTAGAACTTGCGCGAAATGTCGGAAAAACTTCTTAAACATCCCGTAACTTACCCAAATAGGACTCGATTACTCTAAGACCCTCACAAGTGACGCCATGAATTGTAGTATACGTAAATTTGATATGCCACCTCAGCCGACTCGAGGTGGGCCCACTATTCCCGAATTCTTTCCTATTGTCCCCTTTGACTTATTTTCATTCTCGTAGTTAAGGAAAGTTTTTGGTTATTATTTTAACTACTAAATCATAGTTGTTTTAACTAATCCCTCGATTCCAAAACATGATTTTCCTTCCTAAAAGTTTACAAATGTTTTCCAAAATATTCGTTTCTTTTCCAAAAACTAAGTTTTACAATATTGCAAGCCTTAATGACCAAGACGACGACTATGGCTCTATGATGAAAAATGATGCTTCTACGATTAAAGGTTCCAAGTCTATGATTCCAGTGCCGAGATGAGAACGTTAAACTATTTCTTGAATCCTCGACTCTACTCATAAGTAATGTTTTCCTTTAAAGATTCCAAGTATATGAAACGATGCCCTATGATCCTGTTATACATTTTCTCATGATATTACTCCCCACTAATAGTCTCGCCTTATATTAATCATTCCTTCAAGGTGAGGCAAGCGCCCATAATTATTCTGTAAAATGATCGGAGGTTCTCGACCTTACGTCACTCCGATGAATATATAATTTTCTTGGGCTCTCCTGCATGCTTATATTATCTATGTATATATATGTATATATACTTGGGGGGGGGCGGGGGTACTTGGGCGTTGGGAAGGAAACTATGTTTCATTGCCACACTGTAACATTTGCGCTTATCATCCCGGACGCGGGATGCCCGGACGCGGGATTTATGGGCGAGCCGATATATTCGGTGCTATGTGGGCGAGCCGACATTGTTCGGTGCTATGATACTATGACTTACTATGCTATGATATACTACGCTATGCTATGATACTATGACATACTATGCTATGCTATGACACTATGATATACTATGCTATGCTAGGATACTATGGTACACTATGCTATGCCATGATATAACATGATATGACATAAACTCTATTTTCTATGCCCATGAAAAGAAATACTCTATTTCTAAAAAGGAAAAACAAGCATGCATGGTATCCGGTCTGAAAGGGGTGTTCCTATGCACAGGTTACTTTCTTATCTCAGTATATATCCATGACCCCACGATATTGTTACTTATAATCTATGCTCTTGTTTATGTTATTTTCTATGTCTTACATACTCGGTACACTATTCGTACTGACGTCCCTTCTTGTGGACGCTGCGTTTCATGCGCGCGGAGTCGGCGAGACAGCGTGATTTGATCCCTAGGAGTTCCCTCGGCGGCATTTTTGCGGCGCTCCAGTTGTATCGGAGCCCCAGTTCTTTGGTACTACTTTTGTGTATATATTCGGGCACGGCAGTATTCAGCCCTTCCTATGTATATGTGTACTATGTTTAGAGGCTCGTAGACATATATGTACAGTAGCTATTCGTACTCCTGATTGTCCCCGTCGCTGTATAGTACGATCGCAAAGCTTATTAGCCTATGCTCATAATTATCTTTGTTTATGTTAACGCTAGTCAACAAAAAAAAAAAAGATCGTGTAGTTCATACGTGCACAAGAGTCAGGCCGGGTTCGCCTGCCTCCGAATATGGGGTCGGTGCCCATCACACCCTAGTAAGATCGGGGTGACAGAACCCTTCCAAAAACACGACATATAGGTTTTGCCTTCCTGCGGAACTTTCTCCTCTTACTTCCAATGTCTTTTTGAATCTTAATTAGAATCGTTACATAACCTTCTTACTTATAGAAACATCGCATACTTCTTACCCCGGATTAGTCTATTTACTATGCAACGACATGGAATTTTCGAGGTAACATCCTTCTCCCCTTAAAAAACATTCGTCCTCAAATGTTAAGTACTCTGTGAATTCTACTTAAAAATTTCGCCGTAGTTTCCCCCGAATACGGCTCTATCACCCCGTCACAACAGCCCAACAATAAACATGCCTACGTGGCCACAACACAATAGCAATATTTTTATGGCAACACACGACCAAAAGCATGAAAAGAAAGCATATATACCTCATAATGTTGACAAGCCAGATTCAATCTCTTCCGGTGTAGGTCACATGTACCTAGACTTTATATTTTCTTTCACTTCCCAAGTCATTTCTTCTCGGTTATTATTCCTCCATAAGACTTTGACTGAAGCTACTTCTTTATTCCTAAGTCTCCGTACTTAAGTACTTTCATTCCTAAGTCTCCGTATCAGCTCGTCTAAGATAGCCACAGTACTTCGTCA
>NW_026719858.1:0-35099 GCF_029784015.1 Lycium ferocissimum
ACCTATGGTCAAGGGGATTTCAACCCATGACCCAACAGAAGCCCAAGATAAGTTACCTTTTTTCGCTGTCACGAGCTATATTTGATAAAGGGGTGAAGTCGGGTAACCATATACATATGAAAATTCGAATGATGTATATGTGGGTGTAATCACATGACTAAATAAATGATTTTTAGGATTAAAAGGTTATGTAAGAAAACAATCAACGATCTGGGTACTTTAAAGAATGGCTAAAGGAGAATTATGAACAAAATTGCTTTTACCACACACTTGACGGACCATGAATGTATACACGGACCATAAATCTTTGCCGTGAAAATCCACAATAAATAAGTGCTCATTGTTTCAATACTACAGTGAGATTAATGGACTGTGAAATTTTCACCGGTTGTAAAATCTCCTTTGTCAAAATAAACATCAAGTTGTGTACACTGTTTCAATAATACGATAAGATTCACGGACCGTCCATCAAATTACTCTTGCAAGTGTTGGTTTCTATTTCACTTTTATGGTACAATTCACGAATCGTAAACTTTTCGTGTCCACAGAGTAGTTTTGACGCCCCGTGATTTCACGACTCGGATTGTTTTCTCTTTCTTTTCTTGTTTTCAATTTTAACTACTAAGAAAAACCCAAAAATAGATTTCTGTTCTTTTTTCTTGCTTACTAAGTGTTGTCTTCCATAGGTATGGCTCCAAAAAATATAGTGAGAAGAGGTAGTGCACAACCCACTGGACATGGCAGGGGCAGAGGTCAACCATAGATCAGATTGAGACTTTGTGACTTGTCTCTTGACCCTGAAGTACAGAACATAGAAGATAACACTCCTCTTGTCAGGGTGACCAGATAGGGAGGGGTATAACAAACTCCCGCATCCCCCAAGTCTAAACAGGGGGAATCTTCTTCACCCATTAGTAGCTTTGATCACGAAGGTGGGCAGAGTTCCAGCCTTCCGGAACAACAAACTTAGGAAGGCTCGGATAATGAAGAGGCTATGAGACAGAATGAATTGAGATTGAAAGAAAGGTCGGAGAACATCGTTTGATTTTTTGTTGAAGATTCGAACAAGCTGTTTGAGTATGGGATAGAATCGAGTAAAGCAGGGGGACAACCACAAAGAAGCATTTATGAGGAAAGGCAAATTAGCTTCAACAGGTTGGAGGCATTCCAAAACATCCTATCCATTATCAGATTCTACAAATGGGAGTTGGTCAGCCATCCTCCTGGGGAGTATTGCCCAATTTTTGTCAGGGAGTTCTATGCATCCTATGCAACAGAGATAAACAACCGTTTCAAGCCAGTACAGCAAAAAAAGAAACCATGGAGGTTTACAAAGGTTACTGTCACACCCTAATTTTCGTGTGGGCGTGATGGGCACCCGACCCTTACCTAGGGCCGAGCGAACCCTCTGACTCTCGTGGTACTCATAATCATATTGGGCCCCAATAGCATAACATGAATACATAATGAAAGCTTTTCAGGAACAAGCCTGCTTTGCATCCTTTTCAAATCAAGTAAGACTTTGTGATCGTATAAGATCCGTATATAATAATGCGTCACAATACACCGGCTTATGGAGCGCTTACAAACCGACATATTGCATACACGACACGTACGCAAAGTCTCTAACATGGAACATGAAACCATATCATAATGCTCGACTCGGCGGCACTCGGAGAAAGTGGAGCTCGCCAATCCCGGCGGAACATCTTCTCGCTAATATCTTCAACTCATCGGGGTGTACTGCGCGGCATGAACGCGGCGTCCACAAAGGACGTCCGTACAAGCAATGTCGAGTATGTAAGGCATGAGTAAAACATTTTAGAGGATACAAAGCATGAGTAGTAACAAGACAAAAACATAGGGCATTTCATGAGATAAAGAGTAACTTTGCACCCGAGTGCCCTTTTAGGCGGAACCATACTTTCGTTTAGTGCGCGGAACGTGCGCCCAATCCATATATATATATATTATATTCGTCAAAGGAACGTGCAGCCCGATCCATATGTATATATATATTAACGCGGAACGCACCGATCCGTATATGTAATAAAAGAGTAACCTGTACATCTGAATGCCTTTTAGGCGGAACCATGCATGCTTAGTGATATATATATATATATATATATATATATATGTATGTGCGGAACGTGCGGCCCCCGATCTATATAATATATTCTTTGCGACGTCACCCCGATCCATATAATATATTCTTTTGCGCGAACGTGCACCGATCCATATAATATATTCTTTAACGAACGTGCGGCCGATCCATATAATATATTGTCGCGGAACGTGCGTACCGATCCATAACCACATATCCCGCGTCCGGGACGGTATCATGTCATATTATACCAACTGATCAGATGGTTACGCGTATATAACACTCTCGCCCTTTTCCCATATTCCCCGTATACATATACATATATCATATTCATAGATCATATTCATATATCATATAAGTAGCATGCATGAGAGCCCAAAGAAAGTCATGTATCCATCGGAGTGACATAAGGTCGGTAGCCTCCGATTGTATTATGGAATAATCATGGTCGCTTTGTCTCACCTTGAAGGAACGATTATTATAAGGTGAGACTATCAATGAAGAATAGCTTCGTGAGGAACATAAAACAGGATCATAAGGCATCAATTCATATACTTTAGAATCTGTAGAAAATGGCCATCATTCATGAATAAAATTGAGAAATCAAGAAATAGCTCAACATTCTTATATCGTCATTGAACTCATAGAATTGGAACCTTTAATCATGGAATCATCATCATCATATTCATCGTAGAAAACTATTCTCATTTTTGGCATCATCGTTGTCATTGTAAAACATATCCATCGTTGTTGTCATGGAAACTTACGGAGTCATAAACCTCCGATTTGGAAAGATACAGACATTTCAGGATTCTCTCAAGAATAGGTCGTTAGAACCAACAAGGAAAGTCGCGGGGCCCACGGACGAGCATCAACCCGATCCGGGCCCGCCTATGATAGTTAAAGATTATTACTCGTTAGAGAGACTTCTACGAACGTTTCATAGCAATCCGAGACCGTATGTGAAAGTTACGGTCGTTGGTAGTTTCGGACTCGTTTAGGAACAAAATTCTTTTGAAAGCAAAACTTTTGAAACAATAAAGTTATGGAAGCATTTATGAAATCGTAATCTAAGAATCATGCCTTTGAAAGAAAGGGACAAGCCTTAACATACCTTAGCCGCTTCTTAAGCTAATCCAAACTTACGTCCCGACTTCTCCCGATCTCAATAACGTCATTAGGTATCAACCATTAGCCATAAGCACTTAAGCATCCAATACCAAAGTAACACTTTGTCTATAGAAATTTCGGCAGCACTTCCCCTATAACTTCAACATCCCCGAGAATTTAACTCGGCCAAATCAACAACAACCAAACCAACAATCATAATAACAATATCCATGAGTGATTCAAAACGCACTCTAACATTAATAATTTCCTTCTACACAATTCGACAACATTTCATTTATATTCAAATAAACTACATACGATCAATTCAATACCAATGCTCATGTATTCGATTACTAATCCGCAACTATTCACGCATGATTTAAGACCTTTCCAAACAATCCATACAATATTCACACAACTCGGCCAACATGCTACACCACCCGAAATCTTCCAACTATATTAGAAACATCAATAACACATTTTCTTCTTCCAAATTCATAAACTATAACGACAATTCCATACGTTAGCATTATCATTTCAATTAATACAAGAAATCACATTACAACCACATTAGCTTCCAAAACAGCCCACACGAGTTACAACTCCATTTAAATCATTAAACCTCCATTTCATATCATAGAATCCATCATAACAACAACTAGAATACTAAATTACATTAATTCATTTTTCCTACACCATGCACACTTACACGGCCAAACTTCCACACACAACTTCATGGCTTCATTCATTTCTACATATCACAACATGCACAAACACTTATAAAACATGTGAAGAAGATTAAACCTCACCTCCTTTGCTCAACTTTCTCTCTACTCGGCTAGGCTTCCACTTGCAAGAACGAATGGTCTTCTTGTTCCAACAACTACTCCACGTCGACGAGGGCCTTCCATTTAGTAGAAAGGCTAGAATAAAGGAATTTTCCATGACCAAAATTGAGGGGCCATGTTCGGCCAGCCCCTCTTGGCCGAACCCCCTCTCTCCTTTTTTTTTTTTTTTTTCTTCATGTTTCTTGAATTCTCTAGGATGATGAATGAAGAATTGCCTTGCCTTTTCATGACTTACTCATACATATATATATATATATATATTTAAGTGCACATGGCCGGTCATGTGCACCCTATTTTCCCTCCAATTTTTCTCCAATTCTCTCAAATTTTCTAGATCTTTCTTTAAGCTACAAAAGATGAATTGGTAGCCTTGCTTTGTCATCCATGCATATATATATATGACTCCCACAAATATAATTTACACATGTGGCCCTATGGCCCACTCCACCTTGGCCTTTAACTTCATGAACTTTTAACTTTCCAAAATTAATTTCTAACCCCAAATATTTCTTAATATTTCCATCCAATAAAATCATAAACGACTTGTGCCTTAAAACAAAGTCGAAAAAAGTATCACCTTGTCCTTAACTTTTCAGAATTTACTAGGAATATCCAAATGTACAAAGTGCGAGGTATAACGATTCTTACGGTCCGAGGGGTGAGAATTGACATTCCAGAAGAGCCGTCGACCGTTCTACTTTGGGGAAGACTACGTGCCACCAGAAAATATTAATGAGCTTGACTACAAATTGAGAGGTGAATGGAAGGATCTCCTGGCTGAGTTACCATGGGTAGCTTCAGTGGTTGCGCGGGGAGAGCCCGGGTGGTGCACCAATCCCAAAATTTTGATTAAAAAGACGGACCTTTCTCTTGAGGCCAAATTCTGGCGGACCGTCATCATGAGCTGATTCTATCGCACTCAGTTTGAGAACCATCTCACCACTGACAGGGAAATTCTTGTAGCAGCCATCATGTCATAGTATATGGATGACATTAGCAAGCTTATTGTGGAGGAAATCTGCCAGCGTGCACACTAGCCGCAGACTATCATTGGGTTACCCCTGTCTCATTACCTGATTATGCGTCAGAGCGAGAGTTCAGCAGTTTCCCCATAGAGACCACCGTATCCAAGCAAAGCATTTTTATGATCTGTTGAAGAGTAAGGATAAGGATATCCGTGCCTCGCAGTTGACTGTGCCTACAGTGACACCAGTACTGCCTCTATTCGAGTCACATAAACATGATGAGACAATGCCTGAGCCCACTGAGGAGACTCCCGATTATGACGCCACAGCAACACCATCCGCATTAGAGACTCCTACATCTAGCGCTTCCACAGCTACTCCTGCACCCACCGCCCTACCAGGGGGTAGCTTGATCCCCTTTACTAGACATAACTTCCATGACTCATTCGTTAAAGCCGACCGAGTTGATCGACAGATCGCCAGCCTACTAGGAGAATCGGAAGGATTTGTGGCTAAAGAAAACAAAAAGTCCTTGGATCCTTTGAGATAATCTCTCACAGTGGCACACCGTCAGATTCACTCTCAGATTGATGGCCTTGAGAGGCGAGTTCTAAAGTTGGAGAAAGTGCAACTCGCTGTTGACTTGGGGATAGTTCAAAGTGAATTAATCTTGCTGAAGGAAGACATGCGTAAGCTACAATTGAAAGAGGGGATTTCACCTACAAACCCTCCCCCAACACAAGCGATAGACTTGGCATCGCTAGTCCCGAAAGTGAGGCTGATTGGGGATGACTCTCCACCTCAAGATGCGGGCAAGATTTCGAGGTTCGTTGATGATGATGATTACGAGGGGGTGGAGCAGATTGAGGATGAGGACCGTCGTATGAGTAAATCCACCCGTCGCTCTGGTACAGAGACACATTTCACTAGGGCTTCTTCTAGTACAGACCCTGTTGGGCAGACCGATCCTAGCTATCTAGTGCCTGTTAAGGCTAAAACCACTGTCCTCAAGAAGGACCCACCCTTGCATAGACACTAAGCCTGACCTATTACACCCCGTATCTTCGAAGAGCACTTATCAAATTTGAAACATAAGTACGTTGAGTTAGGGTTAAGGAAAACCACTTTGGAATATAAGGAGTAAGCAGTATTAAGTATATTTATTGAGTGAAGGATGTATATAAGGTATAATGGAAGGTTTTATAATGAAATGAGTGGAAGAAATGAAGTAGTATGACTTTGGAGAAAGGATGGGTAATGTTTTGTGTGAAAATTCTGGTCCAACTTGGGGGATGAATATCTCTTAGCGTATGAGGTGTTTCAAGGTAAAACAAAAGCCTAAAATGAAGTTCGTCGAGTCTAGTTTCCAACGCAACAAACCTCTCATCGATAGGACATTAGAGTAGAGAATTATGGACGTTACAAGTTCAGTTGACAGAGCAGAAACGCGTGCTACGTCTTTGCTACAGTAAATACTACAGTGACCCCGACCCGAATTTGACGCTATATCCTTTTTTTTTCACCAGATTTGCCCAGAAATTTCCAAAAAATTGAAGAGAGAGAGAGAGGCGATCACAAAGTAAGCAATTTTCAAGCGATGGAGTATTAATCGAAGCTCGGATAAACGCATGGATGTGATTCTAGTATGGTTTTGCGGTGGATTCAAGGTGGATATTGAAGATATCTCTGTTTTAACAAGAATAAGGTATGAATCTCCTATTATTAATGTTAATTTTGGTTTATTTACGGAGATAAAGTCATTAAATAATTGTATAGCGAGTTGGTTGGTTGTGGAAATTGGGAAACATCGTGTAGGATGTTTTATGGTACATATTGGTGTTGGAAATGATGTTATTGTTGTTGTTGTTGTTGTTGTTGTTGTTGGTTGCTGAATTATAATTTCGGGCTAGACATATAAACAGGGGAGATGCTGCCGAAATTTCAGCAGATTCTAGAAAGAGTTAGTTTGAGGGCTTAAGACATGCATATGAAGATGAGTCTAACAATAGTATAAATTTTCTTGAATATAGATTTACGAGCCTGGGAGACCAAGCGTTGAATAGTTAAAGTTAAGGCGACCAAAAAGGTATGTTAAGGCTCGTCCATTTCTTTCAAAGGCATGATTCCTATGTTATGATTTCATAAATGTTTCCATATCTTCCTTGTTATCAAAAGTTAAAAGCCTATGATTCCAAGGCATGATTCCTTCCCGATAAAACCGTAAATGTTTTCCAAAATGTCCGTATTTTTCCAAAACAAAGGTTTATGATTTTGTAATTAAGCTTTTATTGACTACAATGACGGACATGTTTTTATCATGATGACAATGATGCCAAAGATGAGAATATTTTCTCTGATGACTATTATGAGAACGATTTCATGTTTAAAGGTTTCAAGTTATGATTTCAATGACGATATAAGAATGTTGAGCTATTTCTTGATTTCTCAATTTTATTCACGGATGATGACTATTTTTTTTAAAGATTCCAAAGTATATGAATTGACGCCTTATGAGATTTATGACCTTATTCTATGTTTTCTCTTGAGGTTATTTTTCATTGGTAGTCTCACCTTATAATAATTGTTCCTTCAAGGTGAGACAAAGCGACTGCGATTATTCCATAATATAATCGGAGGTTACCGACCTTACGTCACTTCGATAGAGTTATATCTTTTCTTGGGCTCTCATGCATGCCGTTTATTTGATATATGTATATGATATATATATATATATATATATATATGATATATATATATATATATATATATATATATATATATATATATATATATATGATATCATATATATACGGGGAATATGGGAAAAAGGGCCGAGCGTTATATACGCGTAACCACGATCGATTGGTATAATATGATATCATCCCGGACGCGGGACATATGTGGTTAAATGGATCGGAGCCGACGCCTCGTCAATATGATACGTTCTATTTTCTGTATATATGAACAAGAAATGTTTTTCAAAAGAAAGCTAGCATGCATGGCATCCGCCCTAAGAGGCACTCACATGTACAGGTTATTCTTTTATCTCACGATATGCTCTATATTTCCATTTTGTTATTGTTCATACTTTACATCCCTTGCTATGTTACTATTCATGCCTTACATACTTGGTACATTATTCATACTGACGTCCCTTCTTGTGGACGCTGCGTTCATGCCCGCAGGACCAGGTAGCCAGTCAGACGATTCGCGACGGTAGCAGACCTCCTCGGCGGCGGTCGACGCTCCATTTGCGCTAGCCGCACTTTTGGGTATGCTATTCCGTTACGTACATATACGGGTACGGCAGGCCTCGTCCGTCATTTCTACGCTTGTACTCCATAGAGGTCCGTAGACGGATATGTAGTCGTGATGTTATACGTGCCTCGTCGGCGTTTATTTTTGTTGTACAAGATATATGTCGGCCAAATCGGCTCGCGCCGTTACTCTCGGCTTACATTTATATGTATGTGTTGGCCGTGAGTTCCGTGTGTAGTGTCTCTTATGTTGATTGTTCGGGACACGGATGCCTCGATTCTGATTGTGTATGGGCCCAGGATAGTCAATGAGCAGTAAATGTAAGCATATGAGTGCTTGGCCAGTAGTGATCGGGCACTTGTTACGGCCCATCAGTTTGGGTCGTGACACGACCTGTCCATACCACTGACCCTATTGCAGAGATAACTCCAGTCCACGCTATTGAGGTGGCGAAATCTCAGGGTGATCAGCGCGCCTAGTGCCTCTTAGGGAGCCCTTACCCTCTGTTTTTACTTATTTTGATGCGTTAGGGACAATGCATGATTTTTTGGTTGGGGGTGGGCTAGTTGGTTTTTTGTTGTATTTTGTTGTATGTATATGTTAGTAGGACACCCCTCGGCTTTTCTTTGCCATGGTTCTTATAACGACCCGTTTGGTCGTTTAGGCGTTTTGACCCCTTTACCCCTATTAACCCTTCCCCTAGCTCCGTTAGAGTAATTTTGACTCCTGAAGATGGGTGGTATGGTTTTCGAGGGAGTCGGGAGAGTTGTGATGAAAATTTAAGATTTTAAAAGCCCTTAAGTTGAATAAGTGAATAATGGTTGACCAAAAGTTGAATCAGTATTGATTGGGTCCAAACTTATTAGGCCCAAATCTTTATTTTACCAAAAAGAATAATGAAGTTAGTTGAAGCTGTGTGCAGATCTTTCTTGTGGTCTGGGAAAGCAGAAATGTCACGACCCAAACCGATGGGTCATGACTAGTGTCCGAATTGGACACTCGTAGACGAACCTATTAGATATAATCAGACTGATACTAAGGACAATGTGGAAATCTGTAAAAGCATGTTGTGGACTCATAATGCCATATACAATAATGAACCTGTGTCATGAGCAGTCATATTTAACCCAACATAACAAAATATGCAAGCTGACAAAGTCTATGTCAAAAGGATCTGTACCAAAATATACAACCCATATATGTCTCTGAGACCTCTAAGAGTATAATAAAGTCTATGTCAAAAGGATTTGTACCAAAATAGCTCAAGCTCCGGAACGATGGGAGTCGGCAAAATCCGGCTGAGGCGCGAAGTCCTCGACAGAGGATCACCAAACTGAGTGTGTACCCGCGGGCGAAACGTGACCCCGAAGAAAAGGGGTTCAGTATGAAAAATATACTGAGTATGTAAAGCATGAAGTACAATAAAGAAGATCATGTCTGAGTAGAAGATAATAGGAGACAAGTATGATAATCAAGGATACCAATGCATCTGTGCCTTATGAGATGAGAGTCGTGCATATATATAATATACCGTACCCGGCCCATGATGGGACTCGATTAAATAATTATATACCGTACCCGACCCATTATGGGACTCGGTGAAATTTAATACGTACCCGGCCCTCTAGTGAGGGACTCGGTGGAATAGTCATATACCGTACCCGGCCCATTATGGGACTCGGTGAAATATATAATATACATACTCGGCCCTCTAGTGAGGGACTCGGTGAACAATGCAATGAAACTGTGCACGAATACGTACCCGGCCCGGGACTCGGTGAAGTGATACATTAACCATATGGGCGAATAGAATATTAAGATCAATCATGTACAAACTTAGTCACCATTTAGAACTCGAGAAAATAAACAGAATGAACCAACACTTGAGAATCAAAGACAACTGTCGTGTATGTTCATCGTTCGCTCACTTTATGTAATTCATGCAAAAAAATAGGAAGGGATAACTTTACATACCTTGAAGCTTATCTATTCGCTCAACTTCTACTTCTCGAACTCGCAAATCT
Organism: Lycium ferocissimum; assembly: GCF_029784015.1. NCBI lineage: Eukaryota > Viridiplantae > Streptophyta > Magnoliopsida > Solanales > Solanaceae > Lycium > Lycium ferocissimum. The sequence continues at coordinate 10,310 of NW_026719858.1, forward strand.
ACAATTAAGGGAATTCATACTATCTTTAGGCTCGTTATCAAGTGCTTATCCTAAGCCTGTAAATTAACTCTTTCTAGGATTTGCCAAAATTTCGGCAGCATCTCCCCTGTTTATATCCCTAGCCCGAAATCACGATTTTACCAACAACCAACAATAACAACAACAACAACATCATCACTAACATCAACCATAATATTCTCGACACCCAAAATACTTCATAAACACCCCATATTGTGTTTATCCCATATTTCCATCAGCCGAATTATTTTATAACTATTTAACAGCTTTATCTCCGTAAAGGAGCCAAGATTAATATTAAGAATGGAAGATTCATACCTTATTATTACTAGGACAGCAATATCTTCAGTGTATCCAAACCGAATCCACCGCAAAACGAGACTACAATCACAACCACGCACTATCCGGACCTAAACTAATACTCTGCCACTTGAAAATTGCCCACTTTTCGATACCCTCACTCTCTCTACTGATTTCTAGAAATTTTTGGGCATAATCTGGTGAAAAAAAGGGGGTTTTACCCTTTATATAGGGGTCAAATGTCACACCCTAATTTCCGTTAGGGCGTGATGGGCACCCGACCCTTATTTAGGGCCGAGCGAACCCGCTGACTCACATAGTTCTTATAATCACACTGGCCCTCAGATTATGACACAAATACATAATGAAAATTTTGCGGAGAATAGTGTACATTTTTCCTTTCTCGAATCAATGAAAATCTCGGGAACATATAAAACAATATAGGACTTATAATACAATGCGTAACAAATCGTCTACCGACATAGCCGCTTACATAACCGACGTCTTATACCCACAACACTGTCTCGCAAAGTCTCTAACATATACAAACTGTCATAACATAATGCTCTGACTCGGTAGCGCTCCGGAGGAACTGGAGCTTGCCGATCCCGCTGGAATGTCTCCTACTAAAGTCTTCAGCTCATCTGGGTGTACCTGCGCGGCATGAAACGCAGCCCCCGAAGAAAGGGGGTCAGTACGGAATATGTACTGAGTATGTAAAGCATGACACGTAGTAGCGGGATCATACTGAAGTAAGGAGTACAGAAAATCATAAAACTTGCCTTTGCAAACATGTATTACGCATATCAATGTCATAAAATCATCATATGAACATATAACGTGCCTCGGCCCTCTGAGGAGGGACGCGGTGAGTAAAATCATAACACACATATATAAACTGTTCATGTAACGTGCCCCGGCCCTCTAACGAGGGACGCGGTAAATCAAAATCATAACATATGCATGTGCATGTAACGTGCCCCCCCCTCGAGTGAGGGACGCGGTAAAGGAATCATCATATGCCATCCCGGCCACCTCTCCCATATCATCATATCATATAACATGCCCCGGCCCCCGCTAGCAAGGGACGCGGTAAATATAACGTGCCCCGGCCCTGCGGTGAGGGACGCGGTGAACAATGCAATGAGGTGCTCGAATACATGCCCCGGCCCGGACGCATGAAGGACATATTGAGGCTGGCACGAGCAGAGTAGTGAGAAACTATATGCACATAAAATATTTTCAAAGACTCAATGAAGTAGTCAACATGAATCATCATTTAAAAATTCGGACAATAGTCATATCAAATAGCTTTCGGACGGTACTCGGAAATACATCTTATATCATAAGTATATCAAAGTATAATAGAGGCCATAGTCGTGTATCAAATCATTCCGAGTCCGCCTATGTAAACTTAAGTCATTGTACGTTAGAGGATCATTTCAAGCATATCGAGGTAATCCGGTTTTGTTTGCAAAAGTTAGGGACGTTTTTAGACTTAAAATCTTTTAGGAACAAAATCCTTTATTCACTATTTGAAACCCAAACATACATAAGACTTAAGGACTATATGAAGTGTGTCACATTATGAGCAATTAAGGATCATACACATACTCGGAACGTAAGAGCGGAATTACCCCCAAAGCACAAGTCATGTCATACCTTAGTACGTCTAAGACATGCCAAGAGGAAAAGTAAGCCTTACATACCTCGATCGCTTCCTAAGCTAATCCAACTCAAGCCTCGACTTCTCACGATCTACAATAACATCAGTAGGCATCGAACATTAGCCATAAACATCGAAGAACCCAATTCCAAGCCATTACTTTTTCTACAAAAATTTCGACAGCACCTCCACTATAAATTGGACATCCCCGAGAATTTAACTCGGCCAAATCATTATCAACAATACCAACAAACATAATATTTCCAGCTCCAAAATATTCCATAGAATAGCCCACACATTATTTTCAAAATTTTCCAACCAACCAATTCGCGATATAACTATTTCATAATTTTTTTTATTTCCGTAACGAAGTCGAAATTAATACTAACAACATCAATAGAAACATCCTCCACATTCTACAAGTTGAATACATTCATTTTCATTCAAAATTCTCTTCAAATCTCATTCCATGATTCACAACGCCAACAAATGAATTTATCACACTATTTTCTCCGTTCTAGTTCGGTAGAACTCTAAATAAACTTATTAGCAATGAAAAGGAACCTTAATATTACCTCAAGTGTGTAGCCACCACATCCACCCCCTTCTTTTTGGTCGATTTTTAGCTCAAATTGGAGGCAACGCAACGTAGAACACTTTTCTCTTCACGGGCTTCGGGATTCGGGGCTCGCATTTTGGTCAAAATTGATCTTTTCTCTCTAAGCTCTCTTCTCTCTTTTTCTCCAGAATTTTCTGGGTGTTTTGTTCTGAAAAATGAGGAGAAAAGGCTGATTTATCACTTAAATAAACATGGGTCATGGGCCTAACCCGGTTGGGCCCGGTAAGCCAGCCTAGCCCACTGACCTTTCCGCCTTAAAACGTCCATATCTCATTGTCCCGACATCACCTGTGGACCCACGACCTATGGTTGGAAAGATAATTCAATTATCTACAACTTATGTATTTGGTATGTTTCCAAATTCTAAACTTATAATACCGTTTCGCCCCTCGAAGTCGCATCACCCGAAAAACGTTACTTAAAAATATTTGTTTGGAGGACTTCCACTTTGATTTGGCTCAAGGGTCCTTCTTGAGTTATGTTTAACTTTGCATATGTGATTCGTATAAATTGTCACATGTCCCAAAAAAATCTCAATGTGTGGGCCCCACCTCAGCTTGCGAATAATCCGGCGCACAAAAATACGAAATATAATACTGTCAACGTGAGTTTAAATTATGTAGTAACAACGTGATTGTCAATGTTTGAGGAAGCATGTGTCACGCTCAGGCTCTGGAAATGTGGGGTATAACATCCTTCCCCCCTTTGGAACATTCGTCCTCGAATGTTTAAACTAAGCTCGTACTCGTCCATAATCCCATTCTCGAGTATATCCATTATCGGATCATCCTTCTTCTAATACTATCGTAATTGATGCATTATTGCATCATCTTTTTTCTACAACCAGGTCATTTAGTTGTTCGGACTCTTGCTGTTTTGTAGTCAACCCTTTTCTTGGGTGGTCATTCCATAGTAAGCATCGTAGTTATTCCAATATCTTGTTAATGTTTGTCCCCTTCACCCGAACAACGTTCAATTCCTTTTCTTCCCGATGAATTATTTTCAGTCCCAATCTTGAAAGATACCACCGCAATCACTTTATTCCTTATATATATATATATATATATATATATATATATATTCGCTTCCACAAAAATTCTCACTTCAAATTACATCATGGCTTTTCATGCGGGGTGCGTTTTGAATCTTTGCATCCTATTCACTCGCTTTCTCCTTATGAGTATATTACCTTACGGTGCCTTCCCCCCTTTTAAAGTCTTACTTATAACACTCATAAATCCATTACCTCATCTCCGATCTTGAATTCATGTATGCTCCCTTTCCTTAATTCCCTTTCCAAACTACATCATATTCATGCCATTTCCTATAATTTATAGTTACAGTACTTTATGTGCGAAATCTTAACATACTCATCTTGCAGTAACGTAATTCAATAGTACGAACAATGTTGCAATCCTTAACCGAATGTACGAAGGAGGTCAAATTGTTCTATGAACCGCCTCAACGTAGCTTCACTAATCCTTGTGTTTCACTTTATCTTTGCCTCTCTTCTCCTACTACGAAGTGCGTCGAAATACATTTTTTTTCAACCATAAGCATGTCCGTTCGCTCTCAGTACTAGTTCCAATTCGGTAATTTATCTCAAACCATCCTAACATCTTTTCTTAATGCACCTTAAGTATCATCACCGTATCGTTGTTACCGACCTTAAACTCTTCTCGTTAAGCATTTATTTGGTCTCATCTCCCGGGTATAAATATTCATAGGTAACATGGCGCCCTTGCACTATCTACATACTTAATCTTAGTCACGATCGTTCCTTCTCTTGGTCCGTACTATTCCACGTCTTACTCCCGTGCTCGCATTTTCTAGAAGTCTACCCTAGCCATACCCTGTTCCCTGCTTTTCTTACTTTCCTCTCCGGAAAGTTTCTACTACTAGCAACCACTTTATTGCCTATATCTTAACCTCTTGTTCCCGTACGACCGTTCTACCCTTCACAATGTTTCCGTAAGCTACTTGTTACTTCCCTTTATCGTATTTCCTCTTTAGGTCTCCTTTTCCTAATATCATGCTATTCCGGATATCTACAATTACTTCTCACCGCCATCTTGATTGTTATCCGACTTCTATCCCTTTACCGCCGGCTTTTCGATCTTCCTAGCTTATCTCAAAGAAGGAACTTTACCCGCGGCCCCAAGCATTCGTATCCAGACCTTGTAGCGTCGATTGTCTTCGTCTTGCACTTGTATCTCTCTCCTCGCTTCCCCCTTTAGGGTGTGTACTTATACTATCGCCCAATTTTACCTTGCCCTAAACCCGTATTTCCAATCCCATTTAAGCGGTACTTTTATCCCAACATTTTAATTCCCTTGCCGTTCATTTCCTCACTTTCTTTCTTTTTCAAATATCGTTGTATTAGCACTTTCTAAGCTTCACTTGTAGCGAAAACAGCATCAACTTGCCTTATAACATTCGTGCCATTCATATTTTTCTCCTCACTTGAACTTTGTTACCCTGTCCGATTAGTGCCTTCTATATACCGCCACCTTGATTACCGGGATACATATATCCGCTGATCTAACCCTGTACAGGATATCCCGTGCGCATCTATGTACACATATAGTCCCTACTATCTTGCTTACAAGATATCTCCATACACTATTCCGACTCACCCTAGTTTCGGACGGATGCACTTTCTTCCTCTTTATCGGTCTAGTCGCCCCGATGCCGCGCGACCTTTAGGGTTTTCACTCCCCAGACTCTTAATTTGTCTTTAAGTCATTCTAACTCCTCATTTTCTTCTTGCATCTGAATTTGCAGAACTTTCAGAAAACTTCCCAGGGGGTCACCCATCCCAGGATTTCTCTCGCTTCAGCACGCTTAACTTTGGAACTCCGATGAAATACGACGCTTTAACGCTGGTATAATCGCGTCCATTTCACCACATGACCTCCGTCGTCACGTGATCTGGAGTAAGTCGAAGTCTTGACGGACTTCGAAGCGCTCTTATAGCATAATTACTATTTTACCCCTCCTCGGATCCTCGGTATTCACCTTTCACCCGTGGATTTGATTACCTTTCGTTCGGGCTTCCAAATTCTCGATGGCGATGAACACGCCCGACCGCCGTTATTTATAAATCCTCGATTTACCGGCCTCTTCGCTCTCATTTTCACTTTATTTCTGGGGAAATTTCGGCAGAGTCTCTCCAGAATCGTTACTATCTCGTAATGCACACGTAAAATACCAACAATGCCTCACAGACCAACATATATATACGCATATCGTAGCATATCACAGCCTCGCGGGGCTCCCGACATCATTGACGGTACAAAAATAATAAGCATACCTTGTAGGCCCATATTCGGCCGCACCTATTACACTTTCTTATTTACTTCTTCTTTGATCCGAACTTATACTTCCATCGTACTTTAATATCTTACCCGACATAAGCCTTGCATACCTTTGCTTACACGCGTGCTTCGTAGCTTCCAATATCGTTAATCGCCTTCTCTCGCCGAAATCAAAGGTCAATGTCGGGGATCTCATTTCCTATAACTTGGCTCTACAAAGCACGATCTAAGATGTCAAAGAAGAGTAACCATCCTAGATGCCCCGTAGCCTCCTGTTCATAAATGTGGCGCGCTTCACACCATAAACAGGACTCTACCGGACACGACTTTGCAGACAACCCCCTAGGACGAACCGCTCTGATACCAATTTGTCACGCCCTAACGGAAATTAGGGTGTGACATCAAATTCGGGTCGGGTCACTGTAGTAGTACTGTAGCAAGGCAGTAATGTAGCAGTACTGTAGCACGCGTTTCTGCTTTGTCAGTGGCACTTGTAACGTCCATAATTCTCTACTACGATGTCCTATCGATGAACGGTTTGTTGCGTTGGAAACTAGACTCGACGAACTTCATTTGAGGCTTTTGTTTCAGTTCAAAACACTTCATATGCTAAGAGATATTCGTCCCTCAATTTGGACTAAAATTTTCACACAAAACTTCACCCATCCTTTCTCCAAAGCCGTACTACTCCATTCCTTCCACTCATTTCCTTCTAAAACCTTCTGGTATACCTTATACACATCCTTTACTCATTAAATATACTTAATAATGCTTGCTCCTTACATTTCAAAGTGGTTTTACTTAACCATAACTCAACGTACTTGTGTTTCAAATTTGATAAGTGCTTCTTCGAAGATACGGTGTGTAACATCCTTCCCCCTTTAAAAACATTCGTTCTCGAATGTTGAAACTCTCAGAATTCTACGAAATTTTTTTCAGCGTTTCCCCTATAATTATACCACTACCATCCTGCACAGCAACCCAAAATAATGCCACACAGGGTCACAATATATTATATAGTCTCATTTACTCATCAATATAGTCAAGTAAGGAATTGAATTACCTGCAGGCATAGGGAACAAGTGAGGATACTTATTCTTCATTTCATCTTCGGCTTCCCAAGTCACCTCTTCCCTATTGTTATTTCACCAGAATACTTTGACAGAAGCTACATCCTTAGTACGTAACCTTCTAACCTGGCGATCAAGTATAGCTATGGGGCTCTCCTCATAAGACAACTCCTCCGTCACCTGGACATCATCTACAGGAAATACTCTGGAAGGGTCACCAATGCATTTACGAAGCATTGATACATGAAATACTGGATGTACCGCTTCCAAATCAAATGGTAAATCCAACTCATAGGCAACCTTGCCTACCTTACGAATAATCTGATAAGGCCCAATGTACCTCGGGCTGAGCTTCCCCTTCTTGCCAAATCTCATCACATTCTTCATGGGTGATACCTTAAGGAATACCCAGTCACCAACTTAAAACTCTAAGTCTCGACGCCGATTGTCTGCATATGACTTCTGTCGACTCTGGGCTGTCAATAATCTCTTCTGAATAAGCTTCACCTTATCAACAACCTACTGAATCACGTCTGGGCCTATCAACATCGTCTCACCAACATCGAACCAACCGATAGGTGACCTGCACTTCCTCCCATATAAGGCCTCGTACGGTGCCATCTGAAATGCTCGAATGGTAGCTATTATTATAAGCAAACTCCACCAGTGAAAAATGATCATCCCAGCTACCTTTGAAGTCAATAATATAGGCTTGCAACATATCTTCTAGCGTCTGAAGAGTACAATCCGCCTGTCCATCAGTTTGAGGGTGAAATGCTGTGCTAAGACTCACCTGTGTCCCTAATCCCTTTTGGAACGATCTCCAGAAGTTAGCTGTAAACTGAGCTCCTCTGTCTGATATAATGGCTGTGGGAACCCCATGAAGTCTCACTATCTCCCTGATGTATAACCTCGCATAATCTTCCGCGGAATAAGTTGTTATATCCCGCATTTTTGTGCAATTGGATAATTCAAGACAATCGCGGGAGGACATCAAGCAAGGCCATATTTTCATTTTGTTAAGCATGTGAATGGCTCATGAAGAATTTGGAAGCGGAATTAATAAGAAAGGTTAAGGGCATAGGAGGGAAATTCGCACGACGCCTCATAGAAATATAAAGGAAGGCGAAGGGTAAATTTGGAATTTGGAAAATAGTTTTATGAATTACAATTTGGCATGGAAGAAAAATATTTGGGCTTGGAAATTTTTTTTGAAGAAATTAGAAGGCCCAACCGGCCATGGACATGGGCTTAGCCCATGTGGGATTTAATTTGCACACTTTAAAAGATGACTAAGTCATCTTAATTCACAAAATTTTCTAGAAATTTCAAGAATTGAAGAACAAGAAAAAGAAGGAGAAAAACCCTCCAACCTTTCGGCCAAGAGAGAAATCAACAAAACCTTGGCAAAAATTTCTTCAAAAATTGTTTTTCTACCTATTGGAGGGCCCTTAGCAAGGTGGAGTATCCATTGGAGCAAGAAAAATTCATATTCATCCAAGTCACAAATTCTAGTTAAGTGAAGAAATAAGGAAAAAGGTAAGAATTCATTCCCTTTTGCATGTTATGGATATTGGTGCATGTTGTAGTGTACAAAAATGGTTGAAATTCATGGAGAACAAGAATATAGGTGCATGGCCGTGCATGCCTATGTATGTGTGGAGGAATTATGTTTTAACTATTTTATCTAGTGTTAGTTGTTATTGTTGTGGATATTATGTTGAGAATGGAAGTTGAATAATTTTGGAGAGGTTGTGGTTGTGTATACATGATGTTAGCCGTGAGTGTTGTGTATGTGGTAGCCGTGTATAATTGTTGAGGTGTGGAGGAAAATGAGTTAATTTTATTTAGTGTTTTGGTTGTTGTTGTGTTGTGGGTACTATGTTGCTAATTAATGCATAATAATCTTGTGAAGTTGTAGAGGTTGGAGACTTATGATTGAAGTATTTAAATTGAATATTATGTTCTTGTATGCATGAAAGATAATGTTGTTAGTATGGTGTTGTTGGCATATGAATTATAATGTTCTTATTGGAGTTGGAAGGTTTTGAAGGAAGTAGTATATTGATTGAGTTGTTATAATGTAACTTGGATTGAATATGGGAATTGTTAGTATGGTTGTTGATATTGTGTTGTTAGTTTGGCGGGTTGAATTCCCGGATTGTTGTTGATTGAAATTGGCCAAGTTGAACTTGGTGGAATGGAGTATTTACGGAGTCTTTGCCCGAAATTTCGGTAGCCAAGTATTATTTTAAGAATTCAATTCTAGAGCCTTAATCATGCTTGGTAAACATGACCAATTTGTAGATTCTGGCGGATTTGCGACTTGAATCTGGAGTGGCATAAGGAACGAAAAGAGGTATGTAAGGCTTTACCTTCCTTTCTTGGCATGTCCTAGACGTGGTAGGGTCGGACACGGGCCTCGGGGACCATTCCTTTCCTCGAAATCCAAGACTGAAATTAGTTACTATTTATTCAGTAGTATTGAATTAGAAATTGTGCAAAAGGTTGGAAAAACTTCCTAAACCTCTAGAACTTGCATAATTAAGACCCGAATACCCTAAAACTCTTATAAGTAATGTCATGAAATGTATTATACGTAAATTATGTACGCTGCCTCGTTTGACCCGAGGTAGGGCCCATTGTTCCGGATTTTTCTTCATTGGTCCATTTATCAAACGATGAATGTTGTAACCATTCTAGTCGAAATATTTCGTGGTGATCATAACGAAGATAATAAAGAAGAGAATATGGTTAAGACGAGTATGATAAGAATGATTCCACGACTAAGAGTTTCGAGTTAGGAATTCAATATGAGTATGAAAGTGTCCAGCAAGTTTTTGATTTCAGTTTATTTTATTATGACTCGTCTCCCAAAGATTCTAAAGTGTATGAATAAATGTTTTATAAGGCTTATGATCTTATCCCATGCTTCTCTTAATGCCATCCTTCCTTGATAGTCTCGCCTTATAAGATTGGTTCCTTCAAGGTGAGACATGATGACCATGATTACTCCATAATGCAATCGCAGGTCACCGACCTTATGTCACTCCGATAGAGTTGTAGCTTTCACTTGGGCTCTCATGCATGCTTCATATTTACACATGATTATTTTATGACACCGTGCCGTCCAACGGGCGGCCGGGCAGACACACCACTGCAGTGGGGCGCGATTATACCCCGGACGCGGGAGGCCTGGACGCGGGCTCATTACACCGTACCTACATGGGCGGGCAGTTTATTTACATATATTTACGCAGTTTTTTTTTAGTCAGCATGCATGGCATCCGCCCCAAGGGGGCACTCAGATAACAGATTACTTCTTCATCCTATGGTCTGTTTAGAAAACAATCCACCGTACCTATATGGTCGGGCAGTAGTCCACCGTACTTATATGGTCGGGCAGTGATACACCGCACCCTCATGGTCGGGCAGTTTACTTGCAGTATCAATACAGTACTCCAGACAGTAAGGTTAATTTGCATAATATTCCTAGAGTAGACAAATAGAGACACAGGTTATGTCACTTTCCTTTGTTGTATTTTTTTTATGTTCTTTGTATGATCTTGTGATATTACTTATGCCTTACATACTCGGTACACCACTGTATCGACGTCCCTTCTCGCGGATCTTTGCGTTTCATGCCGCGCGGGTAAGCAGGTGGACGGACTTGATTCCTAGGAGCTTTCCAGTAGTATATTGAGGTGCTCTAGTTGTTCCGGAGCTCCAGTTTAGTGGTACTACTTTTGTGTACATGTGCGGGCACGGCAGCATCCGGCCCTTCTCATTACTTTATGTATTTTGTTTAGAGGCTCGTAGACAGATATGTTCAGCTGTGTGCTTTGTATAATGTTTATTCCCCGTCGATGTATATTAAGTCAGTAAAGTTTATTAATACATGTTCTTAATAGTGTTGATAATGATAATGCTAAGTAAATAAGTAGCAGTATAATTTATGTGGCCCATTAGTAGCAAGAGAATGATAAGAAATAAGGGGTGCTCGGTACAAGTATCGGGTACCTGTCGCGGCCCCTAGTTGGGTCGTGACATAAGTAGTCTTGAGTGGAAGGAAATGGGCTGATTTCATCAGCCAATCAACAATAACCCACATAGAGTTGTATTTCCACTGAGTGCGCGATAAACCTGTAATAAAGTCCATATTAATCACCTCCCATTTCCAAGTTGGGATCTCTATCTCCTACAATAATCCACCAGGCTTCTGCTGCTCAACCTTAACCTGTTGACAATTCGGGCACTGAGCAACAAACTCCGCTATGTCCCTTTTTATGCCATCTCACCAATATAAGCATCTGAGGTCATGATACATCTTCATTGACCTCGGATGAATAGAATAACGAGCATAATGTGCCTCTCCCATAACCTGCCATCGTAGCCCTGCAACATCAGGTACACACAACCTGCCCATATACCGTAACACTCCGTCAGGTGTAACCTCGAATAGGGTCTTCTCCTTTTGAAGAGCTGTATCTCTATACTGTGCCAGAACAGGGTCCTCGTACTGACGTCTCTTTACCTCTTCTATGATAGAGGACTCAGCAACTTCTCGACCGTAAACTCCACTATCTCGTAATTAGCCAAACGGACCCCGTGGCTAGCTAGCCGATAAATCTCACGAACCATCTCCTTCCTTTCTGGCTGCAGATCCGTCAAGCTACCCATCGATTTACGGCTAAGAGCATCTGCTACAACATTTGCTTTCCCTGGATGGTATAGAATGTCAGTATCATAATCCTTTAATAACTCTAGCCACCGTCTCTGTCATAAATTCAGCTCTTTCTGCTTAAAGATATATTGGAGACTCTTGTGATTCGTATAAATATCAATATGAACGCCATATAAATAATGTCTCCATATCTTCAGGGCATGTATCACTGCTGCCAACTCCAGATCATGAGTAGGATAATTTTTCTCGTGCTTTCTGAGCAGTCTGGAGGCATAGGCTATAACCCTGCCATGCTGTATTAATACACAACCTAGTCCAACACCTGAAGTATCACAATAGATAATATAGCCATCTGGTCCCTCAGGAAGAGCTAGAACTGGAGTCGTCGTCAACTTGTCTCTTAGCAACTGAAAGCTTTGCTCACAAGCATCCGTCCAATGGAATTTAGCTGCCTTCTGAGTTAGCCTTGTTAAAGGCACTGAAATCGAGGCAAACTTTTCTACGAATCTCCTGTAATATCCTGCAAGCCCCAGAAAACTACCTACCTCGGTAGGTGTTGTAGGTCTGGGCCAAGTCTTTACAGCCTCAATCTTCTGTGTATCTACCCGAATACTGTCAGGTCCAATAATATGCCCCAAGAATACTAGTGAAACCATCCAAAAATCGCACTTAGAAAATTTGGCATACAACTTCTGGTGCTAGAGTACCCTAAGTACCGTCCTCAAATGGTCTTCATGCTCCTCTTCTAAATGTGAATAAACCAGAATATCATCAATAAATACGATAACGAACATATCTAGAAATGGTTTGAATACCCGATTCATAAAATCCATAAATACCGCTGGAGCATTAGTCAGCCCGAAAGACATCACTCTAAACTCGTAATGCCCGTATCAGGTCCTGAATGCCATCTTCGGGATGTCTGCCTCTTTTACCCGCACCTGATGATAACCTGACCGCAAGTCTATCTTCGAAAAGAACTAGCACCCCGCAACTGGTCAAATAGGTCATCAATCCTGGGGAGGGGATACCTGTTCTCTATCGTTACTTTATTTAGCTGCCTATAATCAATACACATCCGCAGCAATCCATCTTTTATTCCTCACAAATAGTACCGGTGCTCCCCAAGGTGATGTACTAGGCCTGATGAAGCATTTTTCTAACAAGTCTCTCAGTTGCTCCTTTAATTCCTTCAGCTCTGCAGGTGCCATCCTATAAGGAGAAATAGATATAGGCTGAGTATCTGGCAATACATCTATAGTGAACTCTATTTCCCGTTCTGGAGGGAGACTGGAAGCTCATCGGGGAATACATCTGGGAATTCATTAACTACCGGGACTGACTGAACAGCCGGTACCTCTGCTTTCACATCATGCACTCGAACCAGATGATAAATATAGCCTTTCCTAACCATCTTTCTTGCCATGAGGTATGAAATAAACTTACCCCTTGGTGATGCTGTAATCCCTCTCCACTTTATAATCGGCTATCCTGAAAACTGAAATCGGACTATCTTTTCTCGACAATCAACATTAGCATAGCAAGAAGCCAGCCAATCCATACCCATGATAGCATCAAATTCAGTCATGTCTAACTCTATCAGGTTTGCTATTGTATGACGACTATATATATCCACCGAGCAATTTCTATATACTTGCCTAGCTATGATAGAGTCTCCTACCGGTGTAGCTACCTCAAATGGTTCTATCAGCTCAGGTTCTATTTCGATTCAACTAGCAACAAAGGGGGATGTATATCATAAGGTGGAACCTAGATCTATCAATGCATATACGTCCCGAGAGAAAATCGATAATATACCTGTAACCACATTCGGTGACGCCTCCTGATCTTGCCTACTAGCCAAAGCTTATATGCGGTTCGAGGGACCGTTAGAACTGGAATCTCTGCCACGACCTTTACCACGGCCTGCTGGCGTCTGAATACCCTGTCCCGTAGGGCGCATGGCTATAGAAGAAGATGAACCAGAAACCAACCCAGTAGGCTGAGCCATACCACCTACACTACCTCTATAAGGACACTCTCTCATCATATGGCCTTGACGGCTGCAAGAAAAACAAGCACCTATAGCCCAACGACATTCTCCAAAATGGGGCCTACCACACCGAGAACACTAAGGCAAAGGTGGCCTCGACTGACTCGGATCCCTGCTCATCTGTGAACCTGAAGCCCTGGAGCTCTGAACAGCTCCTGAATACCCTGTACGGTCGAATCCCCTACCCGTGAACTGTGGGGGTGCACTCTGTGCTGGCTGGGAAAAATATCTTGCATGCTACGGAGGCTGCCCGCCTCGAAACTCACCGGAATAACCCGCCGATCTAGCCCTCTTATGATGGCCTCTATTATGGTCTCTATCTAGCTGACGTCCCCTGTGTTGATCCTCTACCCCTTATGCGTACGCCTGTACCCGAGAAATATCCATACGGGGCCAAGAGCCGGACATACAACCATCAATCAAATAACGATCTAGTCCCATGACATAACGATGTACTCTATCCGCCATATCAGCTACAATAGTCGGTGCATATCTAGCCAACGAATCAAACTCGAGACTATACTCTCAAACGCTCCTGCCATTCTACCTCAAATGTAAGAATCTATCAACTCTAGCTCGCCTCATCTCTGCCGGCAGGAAGTAGCCCGTGAAGGCCTCCACAAACTCATCCTATACTGCTGGAGGAGCATTCTCGCCCCTAGATAACTCCCAAGATTCATACCAATTAACAGCTACGTCCCGCAGTCGATACGAAGCCAACTCGACAGACTCAGTCTCAAAAGTTCATTACCCTGTACGTGCGCACCGCCAAATAAATCGTGGATGTGTGGATCATCCTCGGGATTTGACCCGAAAAACTCTGGAGGATTACAATTCAAGAAGTCACGAACCCTCAAGCTATCAGAGCTGTCAGTATAGTGAACTCCTGGTCCATGCTTACGAGCTAGCCCCCGCCACTAACTGTCCACGACCGGACCGCATCTCTCATGGCCCGCATCCTTCGTAATCGGCCGAGACAATCGCGGGAGGCAAGCACCGGGGCCATATCGGATTTTGTTTGGAGGTGGTTGCCCCCGAATCCGGAGTCGCCGCTACTCCAAGCTCCTCCGGAGGTGGCGATAAAAGGAGCTCGCCGACCGGACTACCGTGGGAATATGCAGGGCCCCAGTAACTCTTCGAAGTTGGACTAATATCCCATAAATTACCGATATGCCCAAAGATACAAAGTGGGCTTGTTTTTTTAGAAAGAGAGAGATAGTCGAAAACACCACAATTCGACATGGGGGGGGGGGGGCGATTATCCTAATAACATAGTTCTATCGCACGATCTAAATAAGAAGGAAAGATAACATCCTAAATATCCCGTAGCTTCCTCGTTTATAGAATGGTGCACAACACACCGATAGAACAAGACTTTACTAGACACGGTTCGGCGTAGACACCGTACGATGAAAAATTCTCTCGATACCACTTTTGTCACGACCCAAACCGATGGGTCATAACTAGTGTCCGAATTGGATACTCGTATACGAACCTGTTAGATATAATCAGACTGATACTGAGGACAATGTGGAAATCTGTAAAAGCATGCTGTGGACTTATAATGCCATATATAATAATGAACCTCGTTTTTATAGAAATGTCACATTTAACCCAACATAACAAAATATGAAGACCGATAAGGGGCATGGCCGAACATGTCTACACGGGAATATCCAAATTGTTTTATACATCCGTATAGGACCAGACCATATATATACAACCCACATATGCTACAGACCTCTAAGAATATAACAAAGTCTATGTCAAAAGAATTTGTACCAAAATAGCTCGTTCTCGAATGGTATGTGTAGCCGTCTGCATGTGTTGAATTATGAAGAAATGGTGAGCCTCCCTAAGCCCTGGTTGAGGATGTGGAACTATGTTGCTAGTGAATGCATAAAACGAAGTTGTAAAGAAAGACTTGGTCAAGACGGAAAATGTTCTTGTAGTATGTAAAGCATAAAGTACAATAAAGAAGATCATGTCCGAGTTGGAAAGATGATAGAGACAAGTATGATAATCAAGGATACCAATGAATGGATTATGTGATTGGCGAGTGAGATCGTTGCATATATATATAATATACCGTACCCGACCCGGATTGTGATTGATAAGAAATAATCATATATTGAATGTTGAGGATGGAAATATAATACGTACCCGCCCTCTAATGAGGCTGCTGAAATAGTCATATACCGTACCCGACCCATTATAACTACGTGAAATATATATAATATACATACTGCCCAATCTAGTGAGGGACTGCGAACAATGCAATAAACCGCGCACGAATACGTATGTGCCCCGGACTCTTGTGAAGTGATACATTAACCATATGCGCGAATAGAATATTAAGAGCAATCAAGTACAAACTGAGTCACCATTTAGAACTCGAGAAAATAAACAGAATGAACCACCACTTGAGAATCAAAGACAACTGTCGTGTCAAGTACCACTGAGAACTAGAGTTCATTGGAATCATGTATGTTCATCGTTCGCTCACTTTATGTAATTCATGCAAAAAAAAAAAAAAAAAGAAGGGATAACTTTACATACCTTGAAGCTTATCTATTCGCTCAACTTCTACTTCTCGAACTGGCAAATCTACAATCAAGGGAATTCATACTATCGTTAGGCTCGTTGTGTGCTTATCCTAACCTCGTAAATTAACTCATTTATATAAAATAGCAGAAGATCTCCCCCCGTTTATATCCCTAGCCCGAAATCATGTGCATGTGACAACAACCAATAACAACAACAACAACAACATCATCATTAACATCAACCATAATATACTCAACACCAAAAATACTTCATAAACACCCCATACGGTGTTTATCCCATATTTCGGGGGAAAATGGAATTATTTTATAACTATTTAAACCCCTCTATCTCCGTAAAGGAGCCAAGATTAATATTAAGAATGGAAGATTCATACCTTATTATTACTAGGACAGCAATATCTTCAGTGTATCCAAATTGAATCCACCGCAAAACGAGACCTACCCACAACCACGCATATCCGACCTAAACTAATACCGCCACTTGAAAATTGCCCATTTTCGATACCCTCACTCTCTCTATTTCTTTCATCCGGGAAATTTCTGGGCATAATCGGTGAACAAAAGAGGTTTTTACCCTTTATATAGAGAGGTATTGGGGTCGGGTCACCGTAGTATACCGTAGCAAGTGCAAGAATGTAGCACTATTCGTAGCACGCGTTTCTGCTTTGTCAGCTGCACTTGTAACTTCTATAATTCTCTACTCCGATGTCCTATCGATGAGCGGTTTGTTGCGTTGGAAACTAGACTCGACGAACTTCATTTTAGGCTTTTGTTGCACTTCAAAACACTTCATATGCTAAGAGATATTTGTCCCTCAAGTTGGACTAAGATTTTCACATAAAACTTAACCCATCCTTTCTCCAAAGCCGTACTACTCCATTCCTTCCACTCATTTCCTTATAAAACCTTCTGGTATACCTTATACACATCCTTGACTCATTAAATATAATTGATAATGCTTGCTCCTTACATTCCAAAGTGGTTTTACTTAACCATAACTCAACGTACTTATGTTTTAAATTTGATAAGTGCTTCTTCGAAGTTACAGGGTGTAACAAGAAAAAACAAGGAAAGCATTGGTGTAATAGGCCAAAACTTGCCTCCCTAAGGCAGTAAGGGGTCAAAATGTTACGAATATGGGTCTCGGTACAATATAACCAATTAGTGATCACATTTAGCGGGCCCTTGTAAACAAGAAGGATCAAGCCAGGGATAATGATCACTACTACTTGAAAATGAGCCGTGGTGGAGACTGCATTAACATCCCAAACAATGCTACCTGGGTTGTTAGGAAGATCATTGAAATAATGCTTCACCTGTGGGGATTTTACATCACATGCTTTTCATTGTCTTAGGAAGTAAATTCTCGGGATTAGGTCTCTAGTATCCTTTTACTTCCAATCCACCCTAAGGTTCCATGAAAGGCTCTTATAATCTAACCAAGTATACACCCAAGACATAAGTTCACCTTAATATCCAGTGAGAGACAGGGCAATAGAATATCACTAGTCCAAGATTAGTAGAGAAACGCAACAACAAGACATCGTATTTGAACAGATTGTTGAAGATATAGAAGACTCCATGACTAGTGCCGAGCTGAGATATGACACTCGTATACACTTGTTATCTATAGTCATACGCTACTAGCATGAACGAGCCGATATAAGTATAAGGGCAAAACATATGCAAGTCGAAGCTACCTATCTCCCGAAGAGTTACGACTATAACAATTAATATCGCGCAAAAGCCGGCAAGGTTGTCATATATATATATGGGGAACGTCCCAATCCAAAACACACGCCGAGGAGGCTACCTTCATACACACCGCCATGATAACATATTTAGCTACGCAAGCCGACAAGGTCGCCACTACAAATGGGTACGCCCCAAACACAAGTCATAACCATATAACAAAACAACAACCACACATAGACCCACACTTGTGACCACAGACCTCTAAGAGTGACAGTGACATCATATGACGGGACAGGGCCCCGTCGTACCCTGAACGACAACATATGTACATATCAAAAGGTTATACCACGAAACTATGCTCCGGAACAAAGGAGCACTCTGAAATAGCTGGATGGATCTCCTAGACTGGCGGATCCCCAAAACGAGCGTCTGCACCTGCGGGCATGAAACGCAGCCCCCCCCCCCGAAGAAAGGGGGTCAGTACGGAATATGTACTGAGTATGTAAAGCATGAAACATAGTAAATGGAATCATATCTGAGACAAGGTGAACAGGATTCAATGCAACAACAGAATTTCATAAAACTTGCCTTTGAACATATTTCATCCGTATCGTTCTCTTATCAATATCACTATAGTATTTCATAATCAAAGTTGCATAATCATTCTGTATATCACATATATAACGTGTCCCGGCCCTCTAGTGAGGGACTCGGTAATTATAATCATAACATCATAAACATAAGCATATACGTGTCCCGGCCCTTCAGCAAGGGACTCGGTAATAAGGAATGTATGCCCTCCTGGCCTCCATCTCCAAATCATCATATATCATATCATCATCATCATCATATATATATATATATATAACGTGTCCCGGCCCTCTAGTGAGGGACTCGGTGAATAGTATAATAGTTGTGCGCACGAGAACATACCCTGGCCCGGGACTCAGTGAAGGATATAGCGGTAGCACGAGCGAGTCATAAGCAACCACATAAATATATAAAACATTTTTGAGACTCAATGAATAGTAAATCAAATCAGTTCTCGGACATTAGCATATTACATTTTATGAAAATTAAGCATACTTATGCAATTCCTTTTAAGAATAAGAACTCCTATGCATCACATACTAGTCCATCATGTAATAAATAACGAGATCATAGTTCCATTATATCAACATTTTCAACATTACGGACGAATAACAATCACATGTCATACTAGCAATTAGAGAGTGGAGTCACCCCGAGGCTCGATTATATCTTACTTACGTCTAGGACATGCCAAAAAGAAGGAAGGAATAGGCTTTGCGTACCTTTAGCGTTTAGTCGTATAATAACTTGTACTTGCTGCCCAACAACACTTAACCTATATCAAGATATCGGGAGCTACAGGTTAGTCTACAAAGGATTTTAATACGCACTCTAACGCTCACAATCCCTTTCAAACAGTTAGACGACGTTTCGTTCGCATTCAAACCAACTAGTGCTACAAGCTAACATTGTTAGTCATTCCTTTCCTATATCATTCCAAACTTGTTTATCATGACTTAGGGAACTTTGGACAGCTTTGTATATCATTCAATTCAGTCCCAACTCACGGCCAAACAGCCCATACAACAATACCATTTCACTTTTACTACATGTTCATAATGACATTCAATCATCCAACAACATTACTTCACCTCTAACCTCAAAACTGTCCGCGGTTTGGACTGCTTATACATCTCAACTTGATTTGTTTCACTAACACCTTAATTCACATATTCAACATACATACAATATATCACAAATGTGCACAACAACAACAATCAAAATTTGGCACAAAACAGTCCATAATCTTCCCTAAAACAGTCCCCTTACACGCTTCAATGCCATTCTCACAACTTCTCGATTTTCACTCATTTATCCACATTACAACACCTTCAATCCACATCCAATATATATGCACAAGAAGACCAAACATAATTCCATTCATGTCTACAACACATGGCTCATTTAAACTTTAAGAAAACAGCCCAATTCTAACATGCACATCATAAACCAATTCTACAATCTTAGTTCCATTACATATGGTGGCATACATTTATTTACCAACAATGCATGCAAAATGGAACCAACCATGGCTTCACCAAGCTCACGGCTCAACCTCAAGTTCAACCACAACAACAACCCAACAACAACATGCATGAATTATACATTCAAATCTCCATACAACACAAGAACAATGATCATTCTTACCTTGTAACTTGTCCTTCAAACTTGGCCGGATCTTCAACTCTATGGAATGCTACACCTCCTTGTCTCTACCCAACAACTACCACACGTCCTTATACACTTGATGAGGAATTTATCTACTTGGAACAATTGATTTTTGGATCAAAATGGAGGAGGGTGTTCTCGGCCAGCTTGTAGCCGAGAGCCTCTCTCTCTATCTCTATACTTTTTCAAACTTTGAATTGTTGAAATGAATTTCTAGTTGGGTTGTGAATCAGCAACTCCCTTTATATATGCAGTCCACAAAGTGGACATGTGTCCCACCCAAGTTCTTAGCCAATAAGAGTTGGCCAAATCCCAAGTGGGACCCACACGGCCACTTAGGCTCACTAATGATGTAATTAAGTTCTTAATCTCACTTAGTCATCCAATCTTGGTCAATTAATCCTTATTTCCAATAATGTTCTTATACCAAACGAAATTCATAGGCTATTTGACGCATCGAAACGAAATCGGGAGATGAAAACCCTTACCGGAACCCTAAAACCGCCTTGTCTTTAACTTGTCGCACTTAGCTTTATATTGTCCCTATGTAAAGATACGGGACATAACATTCTTCCCCCTTTAGGACATTCGTCCTCGAATGTTGTCCTAACCCCACCGGTCTTATAAGAATCGGGGAAAAGGGTTCTTTTATCAATAGCACCTAGATTGATCGGATCATTTACATATTTAAGCAAGGAGTTTAGATTACCTCGCAAGCGTAGTAAACAAATGGGGATATTTCTTCTTCATCTCCTCCTCGCCCCTTCCTGTGTCATCTCTTCCTCGTTATTATTCCGCCACAATACTTTAACCGAAGCCACATTTTTGGTTCGCAATCTCCCGATCCGACGGTCAAGTATAGCTATCGGACGCTCTTCGTAGGACAACTTTTCTCGTTACTTGGACATCATCCGCAGAAACACCCTAGACGGATCACCTATACATTTTCGAAGCATGGACACATGGAATACCGGATGCACCGCCCCCAAATTAGTGGTAGATCTAATTCGTAGGCAACTTTGCCTACCTTTCGGATAACCTGATAAGGTCCAATGTATCTCGGACTCAACTTTCCTTTCTTACCAAACCTCATAACACCCTTCATGGGTGACACCTTCAAGAATACCCAATCGCCAACCTGGAATTCTAGGTGTCGACGTCGATTATCCGCATACGACTTCGTCGACTCGGGGTCGCCGCAATCTCTCTTGAATAAGTTTCACTTTATCGACAAACCGCCGAATCATATCCGGGCCTATCAACTTAGTCTCACCCACGTCAAACCAGCCTATAGGTGATCCGCACCTCCCGCCATAGAGCCTCATACGGTGCCATCAGGATACTAGCATGGTAGCTGTTATTATATGCAAACTCGATAAGCGCTAGGTGATCATCCCAACTACCCCTGAAATCAATGACACAGGCCCGTAACATATCTTGTAGTGTCTGGATAGTACGCTCAGCGTCCGTCGGCCCGAGGATGAAATGTCGTGCCGAGACTCACCCGGGTCCCCAATCCTCTTGAAAAGATCTCCGTAAATTAGCCGTAAACCGGGCTCCCCCGTCGCAGAGATAATAGCCGTAGGAACCCCATGCAGTCTTACTATTTCCTTGATATATAGTCTGGCATAATCTTCCGCCGAATATGTAGTCCTAATCGGTAAATGAAATGGGTCGATTTCGTCAACCTATCAACGATGACCCAGACAGAGTCATACTTCCTTGGAGTGCGAGGTAGACCGGTGACGAAGTCCATATTGGTTACCTCCCATTTCCAGGTAGGAATCTCCATCTCCTGCAATAGTCCCCCTGGCTTTTGATGCTCGGTCTTAACCTGCTGACAATTTGGACACTGAGCAACAAACTCTGCTATATCTCTCTTCATGCCATCCCACCAATACAGCATCTAAGGTCATGATACATCTTAGTTGACCCCGATGAACGAGTAACGGGCATAGTGTGCTTCTCCCATAACCTCGTTGCCGCAATCCCGCAACCCCCGGTACACATAGTCCGCCTCCGTACCGAAGTGCTCCGTCGATGTAATTTCGAATGGGGTCTCACCTTTCGATGTGCTATATCTCTATAATGTACAAGAATAGGGTCCTCATATCGGTGCTTCTTTACCTCCTCTACAATAGATGACTCAAAGAACTCCTCGCACAAATATTCTTTCACCTTCGCAGTCCAACAAACGAACTCCCAAAATGGCTAACCGTCGAACCTCGTGGACTATCTCTTTCTTCCCCTGGCGGTACATCCGCCAAACCGCCCATAGATTTACGGCCGAGTGCGTCCGCTACCACATTGGCCTTTCCCCGGGTGATAAAGGATGTCAACATCATAGTCTTTTAGCAATTCTAGCCACCTTCTTTGCCGCAAATTCGATTCTTTTGCTTGAAGATGTACCGGAGACTCTTATGATCCGTGTAAATGTCAACACGCACACCATAGAGATAATGTCTCCATATTTTCAAAGCATGAACCACCGCCGTTAACCTGGTCATGGGGCGGGGTAATTTCCCTCGTGCTTTCTGAGTTGTCGGGAGGCATAAGCTATAACTTTGCCATGCTGCATCAACACGCAGCCTATCCCAACACCAGAAGCATCACAATAAATGACATAGCCATCCGGCCCTTCTGGAAGAGTTAGGATCGGAGCCGTAGTCAACTTATCTTTCAACAGTTGGAAGCTCCGTTCACAGAGCTTGATCCACTGAAATTTAGCTGCCTTCTGCGTTAACCTTGTTAAAGGCGCTGAGATCGAGGCAAACTTTTCCACAAACCTCCTGTAGTAACCTGCTAACCCGAGAAAACTACGTACCTCCGTAGGTGTTGTAGGTCTAGGCCACGTCTTAACAAATTCCCCTCTTTTCGTGAATCCACCCGAATACCGTCAGCCCCAACAATGTGCCCCAAAAAGGCTACCGAAGTCAATCCGTAACTCACATTTAGAGAACTTGGCATATAATTTCGATGCCGGAGGACCCTAAGCACCGTTCTGGTTGGTCGCATGCTCTTCTCGACCGCGAATAAATAAGAATATCATCAATAAATACAATCACAAACAGATCAAGGAATGGCTTGAATACTCGGTTCATCGATCCATGAACACGGTGGGGCATTGGTCAAACCAAAGGACATCACCTTAAACTCATAGTGTCCATATCTAGTCCCGAACGCGCTTTGGAATGTCCGCTCCTCACCCGCACTCGATGATAACTCCATCGCAGTCTATCTTCGAAAACACTTAGCACCCGCAAACCGGTCAAATAAATCGTCAATCGGGGAGGGGATGTCACACCCCGATCTTGGCTTGTGGTGTGACGGGCACCCGACTCATACTCCTGAGCCGAGCGAACCCGCTGACTCTTGTTACATACATATTCTCTTTGGATCCTCAAAACAAATGATAGTAAAATACATAGTAAAATTTTCAAAATCTTTTTGACGTTTTTCAAACTAAGCACGGTCTGTAAGCACAAGGACCCTGTAACATAATGTATAATAAAACGTATCGTTAGTGGGGCCGTTTTCAAAACTCGGCTACCCTGACTCATGACTCGTTCGCAAAGTCTCTAACTTTATTCCAGATACGTAGCATAGACACCTTCGACCTCGCAACACTCCTAATGAAGTGGAGCTCGCCAATCCGCCGGAACGTCTCCTCGTAATGGCTTCTATTCGTTCGGTGTACCGCGCGGCATGAAACGCAGCCGCCCACAAAAAGGGCGCAAGACAGTAATGTACCGAGTATGTAAGACATGGACGGCCATAGAAAGAGACATAGTTGTGTGCAACAACAAGATGGAGACGTAAAGCATGTCATGTATAAGGAAAATCTCGTACATATAAGACATATCGTGTAAGGGAGTAAGTCAGACATATAGAACAGTAACTCCACATATAGGACACATCATGTGTAGAGTCATGAATCCGTACATGTGGAACATATCATGTAGCCGTATTTTGTATATATGGAACATATCATGTAAAGCCGCGACCTCGTGTATACGAGTTCAAATATGCCATGCATGCTTGTTTGGTCATATGGCATCATAGCGTCGAACAATGGCCACCCACATAGCAAATAAATACGTCGCGCTCGCCCATAAATCCCAAGGTCCGGCATCCCGCGTCCGTGATGATAAGCTGCACCGACTGTGTGGCAATGAAATACGTGTCCCTTCACATTTCCCCTCATGTACGTATCCCATCCCCCAACCCATATAAGCAGTATGGCATGGGCGAGAGCCCAAAGAAAGTCATGTACTGTTGAGGGACGGTACCTGGTAAAACCTCCGATCGCATTATGGAGTAATCATGGTCGCTTTTGCCTCACCTTGAAGGATCGATAATCATAAGGCGAGACTACCGTAGAATGACAGAGAGCATAGAACATGTCATTTCGTACCATATCATATCACATCATGTCATATCATAGCATATCGTGTCCCTATTACATAGCATGTCATCTCATATCAAATCATGTCGTAAAGATATCATGTCATGTCATGTCGTGTCATAGTCATTTTCTCATAT